>NC_141609.1:40273531-40399279 GCF_047967505.1 Dipteris shenzhenensis | reverse complement strand
CCTCCTCTCCCTCCATATGGACTCCCTCCCAGGGTGACCAAGGCGTACCTCCATACTCGGACGTAAACAAGCCAGTTCAAGCTCGAGGCCTCGCACCCCCACCCCCGTATAAGGGAACCTATCTAGACCTAGCCCTGGAAAAACAATATGTAATAGAGGCTCAGGACTGGTATGGGAATGCCTGGAAAAGCTCGAGCATAGACTCAAGGATAGCAAAGGTTTGAAAACCCTCCACCCAGCCCACTTAACCACTCATAGAGAGGCAAAGGTGCTTGGGGTGCCAGAAAGGGTAGAAGAAGAGGAACGTTCCAACTTTGGTAAGTCAGAGGCTCCAGATTTGATGCAGCGGATGTTCCAAGAGGACCCAGTTGCAAAACCTATAGGAATAAGGAGAACTTTACGGTTTCGAGGATTTGCTATCAGTGGCTAGAGAGACCTCTCAGGAACCTTGCGATAGTGCCGGGTTGGCGGCCTTCCTCTCTACCGAGGTAAAAATTTCTATTTCCTTCTTGTTAAGAGGGAATCCTACCCTCTGGCAAGATGTATCAAACTGGATGAATGGATGATTGCTTCCCCTAGGACCTACTAGCCCTAAGGCCGATCAATTGCTCGAGGATGGACAAAACTTACACAAGGTTCCCATCAATAAGTTAGGCTAGTAATTCAAAGGTGATGACACTAACGCAGCTATTCCCATAACCTACCAGAACTAAAAGGTGGATGCCATCCTCGATTGAGGAGCAAGAGTGAGTGTGTATATAAAGGAATGCTGGGTGAAGTGGGGAAAACTTGTGCTTGAGCAAACCCATATGATGGTAAAGTTAGCCGATGGTGGAACTACGGAACCCTTAGGAATCCTCATCGGTATTACCATCAAAATATTTGGCTTCACATAGCCCATTAGGTTCATAGTTATGCACTTTACCCAGAAGCCAGGATATGAAACCATCCTAGGCAGGCCCTTCTTGCAAATGTCTGGGATCATACACGATTGGTGCACCGACAATATCTATTTGCGGCATGAGGAGCAAATCATGCGGGTGGACTTGTGCACCTACAAGACCCACCAATTGTCAAGACAACTATTTGCCAATAGAATCTAGCACAACCATCCGGACAAGATCCCTGAAACTGCTCCAACCCTGTGGGAAGGAAGAGGATGAGAAAGTGGCCGATGCATTTTGGTATGCCCCTCTCCCCGAGGCGAAATTATCTCAAAACTAGATGCACATTCTGGCAAACATTCATTTCCCAGAGAGAATAGGGCTCCAAGTGACAATGTCGGAACTCGAAGGGTTGACCCCGGTGGTTCCCCTCAGGATGTTCAACATGCTCAAACCCCGCAAGGTGAGAAAGGGGTCAGTAAGGGTCAGATCAAAACTCCATTGGCTAGCATATATTGGTGCCACCCGGGTGTGATTTTTTGGTGAGCTTTTTGTCATGAGCTTTTTTTCAATTTTCATGAATATTGTGAGCTTTTCATTCACCTGAGAGAGAGAGAGGGCCAGGGGGGGTTTCATGGAGTGGGGTGGGTGGAAAGTTTGGGTTATGGTTGCAGTTAAGAGGAGAGAGGGGGGAGAGGGGAGATAAAGGAAAAGGGGAGGGATGGTCGCATGGGTAAAGTGGCATGGAGAAGGGAGGGGAGGGGAGTTGGAACATATATTCGTTATCATAGTTAGAGGGGGAACTTATAAGGTATGCAAAGAGGAGTGCAAGGAGGAGAGAGAGGATGAGGAATGTGAAACTTATGTTCATCTCCTAAATGTAAAGGGGAAGGGAGATCATATGGGAAATTTGTTCATTTTCAAAGTGTATAATTTGATAGATTTGACCTCATATTTGGATTCCTCGTCGAATTCCGGTCATTTTGAGTACCAACACAAAATGACAAAAACACCATTTTTCCAATTTTTGGTACTCAAAATGACCGGAATTCGACGAGGAATCCAAATATGAGGTCAAAAGTTTCAAATTATACACTTTTAAAATGAACATATCTCCCATAGTTCCTCCCTTCTACTTTGAATATGGACATATCTTCCATAATTGTTTGCCTCCTACTGCCACTCATATCCGCCCCCCCCTTGTGCATAGTATACACTCTTCCACCCCTTCCACATGCTATGAAAATGATCATATCCTATATCCTCTCCCCCTCTTTCTAACCTCCCCAGCTTTCTTATAACAAAAACATGTATGGATTTCTAAAAAAAGCTCGCAAAAACAGAGGAAATGGTAAAAAAGCTCACATTAAAAAGCTCGCCAAAAGATTTCTCCCGTGCCACTACCACCCAACATAGTTCTCCTCCAATTGGGGATAAAGGGTAAGCAAGGTAACCTCGCTAGTTGCCTCTATAAGTGCCATGAAAGAGCCCCCTTCAGGTCTGAGACTCCCAACATCCAAAAGCCTGGCTAGGGCCAAGAGGACTACCTCCCACAAAGGAGTGGAAGAGGAAAGTGAAGAGGAGGATGTACGACAGGTACCAGCCCAATACAAAGCCTACACGACAAGATCTTATACCAACAGGTCAAGAGAGCTTGGGAAGATGGGTGCCTCCAAGGATATGATGGCCCAACCAAGATCAAGGAGGTAAACCTTGTGCTGGAAGGTCAGGTTTCCCAACCAGTATTCATCATCGACGATCTCACCTCCAATGAGGAGAATGCTTCAATAGCACTTCTTTGAGAGTACAAGGAGTGTATGGCCTGGAAATACATTTATATGAAAGGTGTGCCCACTGAAGTCGTGCAAAACATGATACCCATGCTTGACAATGCCAAGTTGGTGCGTCAACGTCCCTACCCAAAGAATCCCAAATATGCACTCATAGTGAGGGAGGAGATCCAAAAACTCATAGATGTGGGATTCATCTATGAGATCAAGCCTCAAGGGGTGCTCTACTAAGAAAATATCTGTATCACGTGCATTCAAAGGGTATTAAAAAAACGCTTCAACTAAAATTTCTCCCACAATAAAAACACTCCTCTTTAATTATGAAGTTAGTGATTTTTTTCAAAAATTGAATTTAGGAGATCCAAAAGCTCATATATGCAGGATTCATCTATGAGATCAAGCATACAGATTGGGTGTCACCCATCATGATAGTCCTAAAGAAGAATGGAAAGATTCGAGTATGTGTAGATCTGAGAAAAGTTAATGCTGCCACGACGTGCGACCAATACCCTTTGACATTGACGGAACATGTGTTGGAAAGGGTAGCCAGAAAGGAAGCCTATAGCCTCCTAGACGGATTCTTTGGGTACAATCAAGTGTCCATCGCTCCGCAGGATCAACACAAAACAACCTTTGCAATTGAGTGGGGTGTGTATGCAACTAGAGTAATGATATTTGGGCTTACCAATGTGTCCACCACCTTTCAATGGTTGATCATCACCTCCTCAAGGAGTACCTAAGGGACTTTTTGGAAGTCTTTTTGGATGACATATGCATGAGCTCGATGTGGGATGATCACCTCAGATACTTAAGAATGGTCTTGGAAAAGTGCCTGTTGAACCATATATCCCTGCATCCCCTTAAATGCCAATTTTTGGTTAAAAACAACATGACTCTCAGACACATAGTGCCCCAAAATGGTATCTCCATGGAGTATTAAAAAATCAAGCTCATTCTCAAATTACCACCCCCCACAAATGCCAAGTGAGTGCAACAATTTACCGACCATGTGGGCTGATATAGAAGGTTCATTCTGTTCTATGCGGACATAGCCCGGCCACTATACAAACTGTTAGTAGTATTTGAGTGGACCAAGGAATTTTAGAAGTCCTTCGAATCCCTCAAACTAGCCCTAGCCACTCCACCAGCATTATGAGCCTCGGATTGGAATGTAATATTCCATGTTCACATAGATGCCTCCAATTTTGCTTTCGGGTGTGTGTTAGACCAATAAGGGGAGTATAACCTGGATTACCCAGTGTATTTTCCAAGTCAAAATTGAATAATGCCAAGGTCATCTACACAACAATAGAGAGAGAGGGCTTGGTCATCGTGCATGACGGGACGCATCACCAGGTGGATGCTAATTCTCTTGGATTTTTACTTCACAGTTGTGTGTAAAGGGAAGACACCTATCCTACCCGACCACCTCTTGAGGATCCCAAATGGGGAAGCTTCGATGGGGGTCAAAGATGACCTTCTTGATGCTTCCCTATTCATCATCGACATCTTCCCTGAGTGGGTTTGCCGAAATCAGCCACTACCTGGCCAATGGGTTTGCCTCTGGACAAAGCTCTCAGGAAGATAGAGCCCGCAATTTTATCAAGGATGCAGTGCCGTATCAATTAATTGCAAGCCATCTATACTGCATGGGATTGGATGGCATCATGCATAGATCATGTGCGAGCACGAATACATCAATGTGCTCTAAGAGGCCCACTCTGGGATTGCGGGAGGGAATTTTGCCGATGACGTTACCACATGTAAGGTGCTATAGGGGGGCTTTGGTGGTCGACTCTCTTCAGAGATGTAGTAGAATTTGTCAAGTGGTGTGACCCCTGCCAGCGCACGTGCAAATACCACATAAGGTGGACATGATGCCCTTAACATCAATATTAACTGACGAGCCCTTTGAGAAATGGGGCATAGATTTTATCATACCAATAAGCCAACACCTAAAGAAACAAGGGCCAAATACATTATTTTGGCCATAGACTACTTCACCAAGAGGGTAGAAGGGAGAGCCACTAGGAAGGCCGATGCATGATCCATCGCTAAGTTCTTATACAAGCAAGTCATCGCACGGTTTGGGATGTTCATTAGAGCTAGTCAGCAGGAGGACTGGGGAGCTCGTTTCCTCAATGAAAGTATAGCAATCTTAACTAGTGAATTCATGATTATACATAGGAAATCAATGTCATACTATCCCAGGGAAAATGGTCTGGCTGAGAGCTCGAGTAAAACTTATTGCAAGATTATAACTTGCACAGTGGAGGCCCGCCCTATCGATTGGGAGCATAAGCTCATCGTCACAGCCTTGTGGGCCTATCAAACATCTTATAAAGTAGCCACAAACCACACCCCCTTCAGCCTAGCCTTTGGAGTGGAGGCAGTTATGCCAATGGAGTATGTAGTACCTAGCCTCCGCATTACAGTCAAGAAGAGGCTCACTGAGAATGCCTTGGCAAAACACTTGATTGACCTTGAAAAGCTAGATGAGACAAGGTTGCATGTAGCCTATTGCCTCTGGGTGGAGAAGGCACGATGCAAGAAATGGTTCAATTGCAACCTCAAGAACAAGGACCTCATGGAGGGGGATCTCAGGCTCCTCTATAGAATCCGTAACACCAAGTGTAAGCTCAAGTACCAAGGCATGGGTCCCTACCGGATAGTGAAATCTATAAATAGGCCCCCTATCCCCCCAGGTCACACCACAGCAAAAATACTTAAACTCTACCAAAATTCTACTGGGAATCCCCTAGTCCCCTGCCCTCTTCTAGATAGCAATTCAGCCCCTAGTTCATATCCTCAGCATCCTCCTCTTCTACCGACTCACTTGTTACTTAGTTGCCATCCTTTTTCCCCATGGATCCTGAAAATGCGATGTTTGAAATGGAGCTTGGTCTCCATCCCCCCATTTTGCAAGCCACCGGTCTTTCTGAATCACAACACATGCCCACTGCCACAATCTGTATGACCAACTTCCTAGCTGAAGACTTACAGATGGAGGAAGAAACTTTGACCCAAGCAATGCCTGCAACACTAGGCATTCCCCCCTCAAGAACGTCAGTGAAGCACACCCCATCCCCCACACAAGGGGAATACAAAATGGTGCAATTGCAAACACACTCACCGCTTGGAAAGGCATGTCTCCAATAGCTCGACGGTTGTGCCATCCACGTCGACTACATGTATGAGGGCCACGACTACACCTTCCGTTACCACAATGCAATGGCATATCAAGCGCTCAAGGAGTTGGTCATTCATGAACCACTCACAGTGATAGGTCTAGGACCCATGGTAGACCGCCTTCCCTGTCACCTAAATATGAGGCTGCTGGGAGAGCTCCTCCAAGCCTACAACTCCAATACAAATGTCGGCATCCTACGCAATGCGACAGGCACTCCCCACTTCTATCACCTCAATGTGGACATGGTGCGAGCTGCCTTCAGCCTACCGATCACCGCTGATAAATACACTCAAAAGAAGATGCCCGAGGGCCTCAATGAAATCTTCCAATATGATCAAAACAAGAGCAAGGGGCGCATTAATTTTTCAAAAATAATTAAGACAGGGTTGGAAAAGTCAACACGTGCTCTATAGAGGTTGACCCAAACACACGGATCACCACCACTCGATCGTGCCCAACATCTTGGCGAGACTGGCAGCCCCCCAGGTCACTAATTGGGTAAATATTTTTTGTAATCAAATGTAGAAAGACCTTAAGACACATGGTGAGGTCATTGGCAACCACATGCTATGCATGCCCATTCTATGTCACATGCTACAGCAGCAACCGCCAATCAGCTACGAGTTGGCTGACAAAGCTGCCAACGAACCAATACTAGCCAACCAAGAGGAGATAGAGGTATCCCCAAAGCAAGTATGAACAGAGCTTGACGCCACTCTGATCAGCCGCCCTGCTCAACCGGACTGCAGTCAGTTGCTCACCCAATATGAGGATCGCTAGGTGCAAGCATTCTTACGTAGAAAGCATCGCATGGACCACTCAAATCCCCGTGCCAAGGGCAAGTCTATATGATAGGATCCCATCCTGGTCGAGGATCTCCTGAGAGAAGAGACAGTCACCATGGGCCTCCACCTAGGAGCTCAAGCTATTCAGGAAGCCCCCTTTGTGCCCTAGGTCTGCTTCAGCCATGGCCCACCCATAGGAGACCGCCTCCTTCATAACCAAATCCTCCTCATCTCCATGGGCAAGCTTTAGTGAAGCCCTATAGTTTTGTAGTGCACCACATTATTAGGCAATGAGTGGGTACAACAACAGGAATGCCAAACAGCTCTCCCGTGCTGATCAAATGGAGCTACAATTATTCGATGCGATGGACCAGCTCCCAAAAATGAGACACATCATTCTACTGAGATGGCAAGAACATGCCTCACAGCTCTCCTTGGCTCTCCTCCAGGAACATCTCTCCATGCACAATAGCCACACATTAATGGTCATCGTCCAAGCCTCGTACACAATTGGCACACCACCAACATCTATTTATGGCATGAGGACCAAATCATGCGGGTGGATTTGCACACCTACAAGGGCCCACCCATTGTCAAGACAACTATTTGCCGTAGAATCGGACACAACCATCCGGACAACATCCCTGAAACTGCTCCAACCCTGTGGGAAGAGGATGAGAAAGAGGCTGAAGAATTTGGTATGCCCCTCTCCCCAAGCCAGAATGCTCTCAAAATTGGATGCACATTCTGGCAAACATTGATGTCCCAGAGAGAATCATAGGGTTCCAAGTGACAACGTCCAACTTGAAGGGTTGATGCCGATGGTTCCCCTCAGGATGTTCAACATGCTCAAACCTCGAGAGGTGAGCAATGGGTCAGTAAGGGTCAAATTAGACCTCCACTAGCTAGCATATGTTGGTGCCACTACCACCCACCATGAGTTCTCCTCTGATTGGGGAGGACGGGTAAGCAAGGTAACCTCCCCAGTTGGCTCTATAAGTGCCATAAAAGAGCCCCCTTTAGGTCCGAAACTCCCAACATCCAAAAGCATGGCTAGGGCCAAGAGGACTACCCCCGACAAAGGAGTGGAAGAGGAAGGTGAAGAGGAGGATCTACAATAGGTACAATCCCACTACAAGGCCTACATGATCCAGGATCGCAAGATCTTATACCAACAGGCCAAGAGATCTTGGGAAGATGGGTGCCTCCAAAGATATGATGGCCTAGGCCGGGTCAAGGAGGTAAAGCTGGCACCAGAAGGTCAGGCCCCCAATCGGTATTCTAACGATCTCACCTCCAATGAAGAGAATGCTTTAATAGCACTTCTTTGAGAGTACAAAGATTGTATGGCCTAGAAATACACAGATATGAAGGGATATGTCTGCTGAAGTTGTGCACCACATGATACCCATGCTTGACAATGCCAGGCCAGTGCATCAATGTCCCTACCCTATGAATCCCAAATATGCACTCAGTGTGAGGGAGGAGATCAAAAACTCATAGATGTGGGGTTCATCTATGAGATTGATCATATAGACTGGGTGTCACCCATCATGATAGCCCAAAAGAATAATGGAAAGATTCGAGAATGTGTAGATTTAAAAAAAGTTAACGTTGCGACTAGGTGTGACCAGTACCCCTTGCCATTTACGGAACAGGTCCATGAAAGGGTAGCTAAAAAGGAAGCCTATAGCTTCCTAGACGGATTCTTTGGGTATTGACAAGTGTCCATCGCTCCGTAGGATCAACAAAAAATGGCCTTTGCAACTGAGTGCTGTGTGTATGTAGCTAGAGTAATGATATTTGGGCTTGCCAATGTGCCCGCCACCTTCCAATAGTTTATGATCACCGTCTTCAAGAAGTACGTAAGGGACTTCATGGAAGTATTCTTGGATGACATATGCATGAGCTTAGTGTGTAATGATCACCTGAGATACCTAAGATTGGACTTGGAAAACTGTTGGTTGTCTCGTATATCCCTACATCCCCTTAAGTGCCAATTTTGGATTAAACAAGGTGTGATTCTTGCCCACATAGTGTCTCGGAATGTTATCTCCATGGACTACAACAAAATAAAGCTCATTCTAGAATTACCACCCCCCACAAATGCCAAGCGAGTGTAGCAATTTACCGACCACATGCGCTACTATAGAAGGTTCATTCTGTTCTACATGGACATAGCCCGACCACTATACAAACTAAATTTAGTAGTCTTTGAGTGGACCGGGAATGTCAGAAATCCTTCAAAACCTCAAACTAGCCCTGGCCACACTACACCGATATTACGAGCCTCGGATTGGAATATAATATTCCACGTTCACATAGATACCTCCAATTTTTTTATAGAGTGTTTGTTAGCCCACTGAGGGGAATATAACTTGTACTACCTATTGTACTTTGCGAGTCAGAAATTGAACAATGCTGAGGTCAACTACACAACAATAGAGAGAGAGGTCTTGGCCATGGTTTATGCAGTCAAAAAGCTCAGGCATTACTTATTGGCCAACAAGTTCATCTTCTTTGTGGACCACAAAGCACTGTTGTACTTGGTCAACAAGCTGTACATGATGGGAGGCATCAATAGGTGGATGCTAATCCTCTTAGAGTTTGAATTCGCACTTGCTGTGCATAAAGGGAAGACCCATGTCCTAGTTGACCACCTCTCGAGGATCCCAAATGGGGAGCTCCAATGGGGGTCAAAGATGACCTTCCCGATGCTTCCCTATCTCGGGGGGGTCACTATGTATAAACCCTCTATACCACGTGCGTTCAAGGCCTATTTCTAAAGTCCCTTATCTGTAAAAAATTTCATTAATAAAATGTACCCCTTTTCTATACAAATCTGTAAATTTTTTCCAAAACTATTTTAAATAGTCCCTTATGTATATTTATTTCTGTAAATTTTAGAAATAAAAAATATCCTTTTGTTGAACTCACGTGATAGGGTTACATATGATGAGTGACCCCCCCGAGTTCCCTATTCCTCATCAAAATCATCCCTGAGTGGGCCGCCAAAATCAGCCACTACCTAGAAAATGGGCTGCCTCTAGACAAAGACCTCAAGAAAAACAGAGCCTGGAAACTCATCAAGGATGCAGCACCGTATTAGTTAATTGCAAGCCATTTATATTGCATGGGGAAGGATGGCTTCATGCATAGCTGCATGTGTGAGCACAAATACATTGATATACTCAAAGAAGCCCCCTTGGGATCATTGTGGGATGGCATTTTGCCGCTAACGATATGGCACGTAAGGTGCTAGAGGGTGGCCTTTGGTGGCTGACTCTCTTCGGAGACACAACTGAATTTGTCAAGTGGTGTGACCCCTGCCAGCGTGTGCAAATCTCACATAAGGTGGACATGATGCCCTTAATAGGAATTTTAACTGACCAGCCCTTTGAGAAACGGGGCATAAATTTTAGCGGACCAATAAGCCCAACAGCTAAAGGAACAGGGGCTAGATACATTATTTTTGCCACAAATTACTTTACCAAGTGGGTAGAAAGGAGAGCCACCAGGAAGCCCGATGTGACATCTAGCGCTAAGTTATTATACGAGGAAGCCATCGTGCAATTTGGATGTCCCTTAGAGCTAGTCAGCGATGATTGGGGAACTCATTTCCTCAATGAAACTATTGTGATACTGACCAGTAAATTCATGATTATACATAGCAAATCAATGCAAACACACTATTCAAAATTTTTGGACTTTATCTCCTGGTTTGGGCTTTTTTTTGGAGCATATCCTCTCCACTCAACTTCACTTAGTGAGCTCAAAAATTGGGTTTGTTAGAGCACTAAATGGGTCACTTATATACAAATATGGCCTTATTAAGCTAAAAAGTCAAGTGGTGACCTCTAATTTAAAAAAATATGGCTCAATGAAGCTATAATTCCCAAACTTGTGCATGGTGCCCCCATCCAATAACTATAATAATAATAATAGTAGTCTCCTAGCTCTAATTCAAAAAAATTCAGAGAGCACTCTGTGAAGCAAACTCGTGATTTGAAAAAATCAAGAAAATCGCTCGAATGATTCGAATGGAAGAAAAAATCGGTTTAAAAAGCGGTCACACGTTGCGCTTTTTATATAAATCACCACATCATTCCCACATATTCGTACGAATAACTTTTATTTGTACGAATACGTACTCGTACAAATAAACTTGTATTAGGACGAATACGTTCCTACGTTTTTGCATATAACCTCACTGTTTACCGATGTCTCTTATCTCATGCTTGGTTCCCCAGGCGAGCATAAGAGATCTAAAAAGGAAAAGAAGAAGAAAGGTCCTCAAGGTTGTGAAAGCAATCTAGAAGGTCCGAAATAAGATGTATTTTTTGTTGGGAGCTTTAGGATCTCATTTTGAGTTCTTGAGATCTCTTGTTTGGATTTTGGTTTTGGTCTTTGTTCTTTTGTTTGTGGGAGTTCTAGGTTCTCTTTATTGAGTTCCTTCGATCTCTTGTGATAAAAATATTTTAGATATTTGTGTTTGAAATTTGTTTGTGGGAGTTCTAGGATCTCCTTATTGAGTTCCTTAGATCTCTTGTGAGATAAATTTATTTGTGAGAGTTTGAGGATCTCCTTGTTGAGTTCCTTAGAAATATGTTTGTTTTTGTGTCTATGAAATTTGTTTGTGGGAGTTCTAGGTTCTCTTTATTGAGTTCCTTCGATCTCTTGTGATAAAAATCTTTTAGATATTTATGTGTTTGAAATTTGTTTGTGGGAGTTCTAGGATCTCCTTGTTGAGTTCCTTAGATCTCTTGTGAGATAAATTTATTTGTGAGAGTTTGAGGATCTCCTTGTTGAGGTCCTTGGATCTCTTGTGAGAAATATGTTTGTTTTTATGTCTATGAAATTTGTTTGTGGAAGTTATAAGATCTCCTTATTGAGTTTCTTAGATCTCATGTGAATAGATTTTTGTACGTGGGAGTTATAGGATCTCTTTAGTGAGTTCCTTAGATCTCTTGTGATAAACGGGCTTGCTTTTGTGTCTATGAAATATGTTTGTGGGAGTTCTAGAATCTCCTTGTTGAGTTCCTTAGATCTCTTGCGAGGATTTTGTATGTGGGAGTTCTAGGATCTCCTTGTTGAGTTCCTTAGATCTCGGGAGGAATGGGCTTGTTTGTGTCTATGAAACTATGAAATTTGTTTGTGGGAGTTCTAAGATCTCCTTGTTGAGTTCCTTAGATCTCTTATGATAATTTTTGTATGTGGGAGTTCTAGGATCTCCTCGTTGAGTTCCCTAGATCTCATGTGAGAAATATGATTTTATTTTGTGTTTGCATTCTCACACTTTCTTTGAATGAATATGTAATATTCTTTCAATAGAATGTGAAAGAATACAAAGAGTTTTAAAGTGTACGAATTGAAAGTTTTAAAAGTTATTAGAAGAGTTGTCTCATTCTTACACTTTCTTTTGAATGAATATTTAATATTCTTTCAATAGAATGTGAATTATTTTAAAAAAGTGTGATTGAATGACAATTAATATATTGCATGCTTGAACGTGTTTTTCAAAGGATATGTGTTGTTTTTTATAAAATGTGTATTGCAATATGTTTCTATTGTATACTCAAATTAGTTTTTATTGTGTTTTGTTTTTGGCAACTTCAAAAGCATGGTGCACGGCAAGATTTTTTCATACGTGATGGAGATACGAAAAGTACATGCCTCGGTCTCTTTCTTACAGTGTAAATATTGTGGACACAAGTTCACAAGTGGTTCTACTCACATCAAGCAACATTTTCTCAGAATACGCAATGACATTGGAGCTTGCACATGCACTCCATCTGATGTTCTTCCATTATGCAATTCATATTTAGAGAAAGTGAAGAAAGTGGTTAATCTGACCCTAAAATAAGAAATTGTGCAAATCAACAAGATATGAGCACTGAGGTTGATGAGACAGTTGAAGGAGAAGCACCAATAAATGTGAGGAGTGTATCCATACATGAAGGTGATGTAGATATGCTAGCAAGCGGGTTGCAGGTGAGTTTTGATGCGACTAATGTTTGTCAGGTAAAGAAGAGAAAAAAGGGAGAACAATCATCTATGGAGGATGGATTTCTTCGACAACAAGTGCATGAAGAGCACTTAAGATGGACAGAAGCATTTGTTAAAAATGGTATACCATTCAATGTCATGAGGGATGACACGTTTCGTAATGCCTTGAAATCATGTGCTAGACCAGGATTGATTTTTCCAAATTATAATAAAATGTGTACGGATCATCTTGATAGAGTCAAACAAATTGTGGTGGATTGCTTGAAAAAAAAGATATTGGACTTTATTCCTACATATGGGTCACTCTTGCGTTTGATGGATGGACTAGCAAGCAGGTCAAACCCTTGATAAATGTAATGTGCATTACTCCCCAGGGAACTATGTTTTTGGAGAGTATTGATACATCTCTAAAAGAAAAACTTTGGCATATATTGTAAAAATATACGAAAGAGCAATTCGCAAAGTTGGTGGCAGTGAGAATGTTACTGCATTGTAGGTGAGATGGTCATGGCAAAGTATCCCACTCTGACATGGGTGCCATGTGGGTTTCATACTCTCAACTTATTGTTGAAGGATATTGGACAATTGCCATTTGTGCAACCAGTACTGCAAGATGCTAATGCCATAGTGAGTTTTATAAAGAGTCATCAATACTTGCATGCAGTATTCAGAGAGCACTCTATGAAGCAACTCATGAAATTTTGTCAAACTAGATTTGCCACTTCTTTTCTAATTCTTGCTAGATTGCTGGAAGTGCATCAAGCTTTAGTCGAGACTGTTGCTGATAGACGATGGGCGAATTGGCTAGAGAAAAAGACACAGTACGCAATACCAGGCTCTAAATGTGTGCATCTTGTACAATCATCTCTATTATGAAGAAATGTCGAAAGAATAAAAGGTGTAGAGCCATTTGTAACAGTATTGAGGATGGTTGATGCTGATGCCTTTGTTAACTCCAGCGCTACCGAATCCAAGCTGTAGCCATCGCCATAGCCATAGCTGGAGCTCATGGGCTCCCTCTTGAACAGCGCTCCTCCGCATGCCAACGCCCTCTCCAACGAAGTGCCGCTCCATCTTCAAAACAATGAATAGCTCTTAGGCCTCCTACGACAGGAACGTTGTGCCAGCTCTAAGGCCATCGCGACGAGCCTCTTCTACAACTTAGTAGCACAGCGCCATCAACGCCGAGCTCCAACCGCGCTCTCCAATGGAAATGATGATGGAATCACCAAAGATTCCGTCGAATCTTCAACAAGATTTCGGCCACCCGTAGACTAGGACCACAGTTTGCCATGTGGCAGACCTTATCTACCACATCATCACCCTCGTTCAACATGCCACATCATCACATTATCTTGACACATGGCAGCCGACTGCCACATCATCATCTTATCTCCAACCACATCAGTAGCCCAGCTCAACTGACACGTCATTAGTGCCACGTAAGCAAGCCACGTCATCCTACCACATCACCACTGTCACATCATCCTACCACATCATCATTGCCATGTCACCTCTGCCACCTTAGCAGTGCCACATCAGTAGTGACACCTCAACAATGCCACCTTAGTAGTCTAGTCAGCACTGACCTCTGCAGGCACACACAGTGCTTCACAGTCACTTCATGTGACCACTCTTGCCACCTCAGCACAGGACTTCACAGGCACACCACTTGCTAGGCACAGTGCCACATCATCACTGCATGTGACTCACAGTGACACATCATCATTGAGCACATTTGCACTCCTTTTGCCCCTCCACCTAGTTCAAGTCGTATCTCTTGATCCAGGAAGAATTTGAGGGTACTCCAAAAAGGAATGTCGCTCGTTTTTTCGTGCTCTACACGCTCGTCACATCACGTGCATATTTCGGCGCAAGTTACACTCACATTTGAGCCTCACCGACAAAACCACTTCCTTCATGCACATTTGCTTCTACGTCGATGCATCTGACCCATCACTTAAAAAGAACAAAAGAAAAGGAATTATTTGCTGTTCTTTCATCGATCGACGGTTGGTTTAGATCTAGATCAGAGTAGACTAGATTGCCATAGAGGGGATGCTTTGAATTTCCCCAAGTTGCCAATCCAAGCCATGCCCAAAATTCTCGACTAGTACCTACTCGAAGTCAGTCCATACGCTCACATACGGTTTCACATCATTACATTACCTGAAACCTTACGTTCATCAGTTCAGTGAGCAGACTTTAGAGTTCAGAGGCATTGCATATTGATTCAGTGGGCAGATAGCACTTGATTTCACACACACATGCCACCATTGTAAAGCCTATTTGGCTATCTTATGGCATCGTGCACATCATTTCAGCCTTGTAAAGCCTTTTGGCTATTTCCGGCATCATTGCCACAAGCCTTGTAATTCAGATCAGATTTTATATACTGCAGTTCTATCTTCACCTCGGGGGGGTCACTCATCATATGTAACCCTATCACGTGAGTTCAACAGAAGGATATAAATATACATAAGGGACTATTTAAAATAGTTTTGGAAAAAATTTACAGATTTGTATAGAAAAGGGGTACATTTTATTAGTGAAATTTTTTACAGATAAGGGATTTTAAATATAGGCCTTGAACGCACGTGATATAGAGGGTTTATACATAGTGACCCCCCCGAGATCTTCACCGACAGTATAGAGATTTCACTTGGCATATTCAGTGTATTTGCAGTTGATTCATATAGAGATCTTCACGACACTTTTGAGTACATTTCTTGCACCATGTCGACTAGCAACCTCAATCTAGAGGCATCTGCTAAGTTAGACAACTCCAATTACGGTACATGGAAATACCAAAATTTGGAGACCATTCTTGTACTTCAAGACAAATGGAAGTATGTCGATGGGTCTACACCTAGACCATTGGCTGATCCAACTACCAGTAGCTCTATTCCATCTATTGTCACAGCACCAGCAACAGAATCTACATCAGGATCTACATCTACACAAAGAGTTTCCGCACCAGTAGTAGATCCTGCCATTGCCCTAGCTCAAGCAGAATGGGATAAGAAAGATAAGTATGCCTATCACCTGATCAAGCAGAATGTGCAAGATATCATGCTAGGACAGCTCAACATAGTCAAGACATCAAAAGAAGCATGGGATATGTTTGCAGCTCTCTACGAGTCCAAGAACACATCCAGGATTCTCACCCTAAGAAACCAGATCAACCAGAGTTTCCACAACAGCAGTGAATCCGGTCACGCTTATGTACTCTGCATCAAAGACTACAACAATCAACTTGCAGCAGCAAAAGAGACTATGAACCCCGCAAAAATGGTTCAAGTCATTTTGAATGGACCAGGAGAGGGATATGAGAATCTAGTCCAGAGTATTACCATCCAACGGTAAATTCTAACACTCGAAGAACTTCAGTCAGTCCTACTTAGTGAAGAACTCAGGACTCAGTTCATTCAAGCACGTAAAGGTCATTCTAATGATCAGGCATTCACAACTTCAGACAAAAGCAGAGGCAAAGGTAGAAACAGAGGTAGATCATATCAGAAAAGTGATCATCATCAGCAACAAAATCAAAGTCAGCATCAGCATCAGCATCATCCTCAGCAACATCAGAATCAGCAAAGAGGAAATCATTCCAATCGAGGAAGATTCCAAGGACGAGGGAATGCATCCACCAATGTGTCAAACATTCAATGCAACTACTGTCACAAGTTTGGACACTATGAAAGAGATTGCCGCAAGAAGCAGTACGATCAAGGCAGTCAATCCAGCAGTAATCGAGGGAATTCTCGAGGAAGAGGAAATCATCGTGGTGGACATTCTAGTCACAGTCATTCTGCAAATGAACATGGAAATATGTTTCTTGCAAATGAGGAATTGCATCAAACTGATACAATGCAGCTAGACACTGATTTCAATCCCAAAGAGGATTACAGCTATCAAGTCGACCATGTGGAACAGGATCCTTGGTCATCGACAGCGGTGCATCATCTCATATGACAAATCATCAGGAATGGTTCACAGAGATGAAACCATTAGAAGGTCAGAAAAATGTCATCTACACAGTAGACAATACACCGAATTCAGTTCAAGGGACAGGTGTTATGATCCCTATGAACAATTTCATTGGTACAAAAGGATTAGTCGAAGATGTGCTCTATGTTCCGAAGCTCAGCAAGAACCTTTTGTCAGTAGGTCAAATGACGGAACACAATTACAAAGTCATCTTCGATGGTGATGAATGCACTATAAGAGACAAATCCAAAAGATGTCAGCCAGTAGCAAAAGGTCTCAAGGAAGGACGCTTATACAAAATGCTAGCTACAATACCAGATAAGCATGCCATGTCAGTTCAACCGCAACAGATGCCACTATCTGCAAAATGGCACAAGAGATATGGTCATGTCAACATCAAGTACTTGTTAGATCTCAGGAATCAGAATATGGCAATTGGGATTTCGAAGCTACATTTTCTTGGAAAGGTTTGCGAAGCATGGTGCTTTGGCAAACAAAAGCGAACCAACTTTGTTAGAAGTACCTCTCGTGCACGAGGTATTCTTGATTTGATACATACAGATGTATGGGGTTATGCCCAGACCCGCAGCATCAATGGTTCACTTTATTACTTGACCTTCATCGACGACTATAGCAGATATTGTTGGGTCTATTTTTTGAAAGAGAAATCTGAAGTGTTTTCCAGATTTCAGGAATTCAAAGCCATGGTAGAAAACCAGACAGGCAGAAAGATCAAGGTCATGAGATCAAACAGAGGAGGTGAATACATGTCTTCAGCATTCATGAATTTTTGCAAAAATCACGGCATACGAAGATAATTCACATGTGTAGATACTCCTCAGCAGAATGCAATAGCTAAAAGGAAGAATGGGACTTTAGCAAATAGTGCTAGAGCAATGCTTAGTGAAAAGCATCTTCCGAATCAGTATTGGGCACAAGCAATAGCTACAGCACACTACTTGCTTAATCGGCTTCCTACTGAACCGATACAAGGTATGACTCCTTATGAAGCATTCACTGGACACAAGCCACGAATTGGGCATCTCCGCCCAAGTGTCTCAATGGCCGAAAGCTTAGCATGCGAGTTGAGGGCGGGTCGTTGGCGCTCCACATCAGCACTCTATCTGCGCAGTTTTACAATTTACAATTTAATTTGAGGATTTCCGATGAGGAAAACAAGTACGCATCTGCAGAAGGTGTGAGAACGCTGAAGAAAAAGATACGCAGGGTGAGGCTAGCTCCGTTGTCAGCAGAGTATCCGCGGAAATGAGAAGCAATAATGGCACGTTAAGCTTACCTCGGGAACCTGAAACGTAACCATTGGGAGCGGTGGCAACAAAGACGAGCAGGCAGATGGCTACTGCAAGACTAAGTCTAGAGCCACGGAGCTGCGCTGTTATGCAGTCCTTCATTGGGGCGCTTGGGGAAGCAAGCAGCAGCACAATGGACAAGAAAGCCAAACAGAAACATAGTTGCTAATGAACGTGGGAGTCAAGTTTTTTAAGAGACCCGCCTTTCCTTTCGTTCAGTCATGACTATAAATTTTTCTTGAAAGAATTGACTAGTGGCTCCACATGAGGATGACTCTTTCCATTCATCACTTCCTTTCATAGTCATGACCAGCAATTTCTTGTTGATAGGTGATCGCACACGTAAATCACTCTTTCCATGGACTTTTTCCCATCTTGGATGTTGACATTTTAACGAGAGCATTCCTCTCCCTCTTGTATTTCGTGAGGAATACCAGCGGACAAGAAAGCCAAACAGAAACATAGTTGCTGATGAACGTGGGAGTCAAGTTTTTTAAGAGACCCGCCTTTCCTTTCGTTCAGTCATGACTAGAAATTTTTTCTTGAAAGAAAATTGACTAGTGGCTCCACACGAGGATGACTCTTTCCATTCATGACTTCCTTTCATCAAGTCATGACTAGCAATTTCTTCTTGATAGGTGGATTGCACACGTAAATCACTCTTTCCATGGACTTTTTCCCATCTTGGATATTGACATTTTAAAGAAGCATTGAATTTCCTCTCCCTCGTGTATTTCAACTCTAAAAGTAACCCCAACAATTTCAAGGTAAGACATTGTTTTGAAAACTTACAATTGTAGAACAAGGAGGGTTCACTACTTGAAAACCCTATATACCAAGTGCATTTAACGAGTATTAGTATAACCCTTTATCTATATATCATAAGGATTCCTTTTTCTATACAAACTTTTGATTTTTTCCAATATCACAATTAAAAAACCCCTTAATTAGTTACTACATTTTTATCAATTAAAAAAAAAAAACTTTTGTTGAACCCATGTGCTATACTTACATATGAAGAGCTCAGGGGGGTCACTATGTATAAACCCTCTATATCACGTGCGTTCAAGGCCTATATTTAAAATCCCTTATCTGTAAATTTTTTCATTAATAAAATGTACCCCTTTTCTATACAAATCTGTAAATTTTTTCCAAAACTATTTTAAATAGTCCCTTATGTATATTTATTTCTGTAAATTTTAGAAATAAAAAATATCCTTCTGTTGAACTCACGTGATAGGGTTACATATGATGAGTGATCCCCCCGAGATGAAGACTGACACTCTCAAGTTGTAGACATACAATCTTTTTCCTACTACCTTTATGAACCTTACTTCGAAAATAATATCGACTACTCCCTTTTGGCACTACAATCTCCTTAACAATGCTACTTTGAAGCATAACATCAACTCGTTATGATCCTTCAAATGTAAAAGTAACTAGCAATGTTCCTATTACAATAATGATGCCCAAAAATAAAAATCAACAAACAATTAACCTAAGCACCATGATCACAATGCACAAGAGATGGCTGACTATGTAATATGTTGTATTGAACCTGATAATAAATATATACATTTTACCAGTTATGGTATTTATAATGTGTGTAATATCATGTGGCATACATAACGTAAAATAAGAGGGCTAGGGACCCGTGGTTGAGGTGGTAAGCTTACTCATGTTGCAAGTCAGGTGAATGTAACAAAATATATTATTAAATTCACTTTCTAAATGTAAATTAAAAAAATTATAATGACTTATAAGGGTTTTTTAAATGGTTTTTAAAAAAGCTACAAGTTTGAATAAAAAAAAGCCACTTTATTTAGTCAAAATTTCTTAGGTAATGGAATTCTAATATGCCCTATTGAATGCATGTGATAGTCTAGTTTTCTCGAGAGCAATCATGCAAAGCAATATGTTTATGAAAGGGGAAAGCACACAGGTTAGGGGCCAAGAATGCTGTGAGCATCAAAATGGATCCCATGCCCATCCACTACATCCTAGTTGAGCACGCTCTTCACCATAGTGCATCTCAACATATAGTAATCCACATGCTCAGGATTGCCCTCTGGAGCAATGACCACGAAGATGTCATCAATATGTAAGAGATCTGTCAACTGGTCGTAATCTTTGCTAGAACTAAGCCGTGCATCTTGATCATCATGTACCACCTCCCAAGGCTGGATGGGGGAAAGTACGCATCACGTCCATGGATCATCAGCCCATGGCACCATGGAACAACCTCCCCAATCATCATCGATGCACGCTGAGCAAAAACATGCAAAGCGTCGAGAAAAGATCATTGGGTCTGAGTCGCCTATGCTCTTGAGTAAATTCCCTATGTGTGCCAATCCCTCATAGTGAAAAATCCCATATATACATTAAATAGGGTGGTTGTGCACATGCACATCATAGTTTCATAAGGGAAAATTAGCTTGAGGTCGTAAGCATATGCATATCAACTCAAAACCTAGCGATCAAGTAGTCGAAACGATTAGAAAGAACATTTTGTGAATGATTATGTTGCCAGATTGATAGAGAACATGTCGCTTCCTTCACACATTCACGCTAGAGCGTAGCCAGGCTGCTCTGATACCATGTTGAGAGAAAGAGAAAGAGGAGAGAGACAAACACAAGAGTTGTGTTGAGAGGAAGAGAAAGAGGAGAGAGACCGACACAAGAGTTGCTCCCAAGAAAGTGTTTCTATTCATAGATCATAGGCATATATATAGTTGAGTACTAGGCTGAGTTAGGGCAAGCTATATATAGCTCTAACAAGAGAAAGATAGAGAGAGAGAGAGAGATGTACACATGCACCATGTAGTACACACATTCACTCTCTTTCTTTTGGGATGTGCTAGTCTATTCTTTTGGTAGTTTAATGCCCTTGCACTATAGTTTTCCATTCTCATTTTGCACTAAGTGAGTGTTAGCCTTTGTGTTCCATATCAAGCTACACACACACACACACACACACACACACACACCCACACACCCACATAGAGAGAGAGAGAGAGAGATGTACACATGCACTCATGTAGTACACACATTCACTTTCTTTCTTTCGGGACGTGCTAGTCTATTCTTTTGGTAGTTTAATGCCCTTGCACTATAGTTTTCCATTCTCATTTTGCACTAGGTGAGTGTTAGCCTTTGTGTTTCATATCAAGCTACAGATTATAATAAGAGTATTGAATTGAGTGTTATGTTGTGAATTGGGTGCACTGGATACATATTGCTATCATAATTGCCATGTTAAAATGAGGGCTATGAGTGATTATTGAGTGGGAAACTCTGGGAAAGAAGAAGCGTGTGGGGGAGTAAACAAGGTGGCAAAGGGGGTACCACACATAGTGAAGGGAGAGGGGAGTAGAGAGAGTGGAAAATAAAGGTGGGAGGTTACATGGAAGGAGGGTAGGGGAATAGAGGGGAGTGGAGAGGAGAGGGAGGGAGTCAAAGGAAGGTGGAAGGGAGATCATAGCAATTGAGGCAAACAGGGAAGGGGAAATTAACTCAAGGGGAGGATTTAACATACTATAAATGATCACTTTATTTCCCTCCTTCCATCCCTTCGAAATTCACATAACATGGGAAGCATAATGTGAGGAGAAAACCTAAAATAAATTATTCTCTTCCTAAGGATATACAAGTCACAACGTTGCACAAAGATTCGCATCCCAGTAGCCACACCAAAATTGTGATGGGTTTTAGAAAAATAATGTCATGGTGTTGCCAGTGACTATAGTGGTGTCTTGGAGGTATGCTTCCTCCTTGGGAAGATGGAAAATATATATCAATGAGGAGGTTTGTAGGAAGAGAAAAGAAAGGCATCATGGGAAGGCAAATGGGGTGAGAGATGAATGAAAGAGAGCACTCCATATGGAATAGAGGAAGAGAACTTACTATAGTAAGTCCAATGTGTATAAGGAGGCCATCTTTGCCTAATATCTATAAATGAGTACGGCCAAACGCTTAACCCCATGAATCAAGGGGTGCAACAACTCTTATCCCCATTTTCCACATAAATAAAAATAATATCTCCTAATTCAAGAGACCCTTCCCCTATTTTCAAATGCACACGAGCATTTATGGTAACAAGTGAAGGCTTATCAAAGATGCATCGCAAATCAGCGTTATGGTCATGACAGCCCACGAAGGCTTGTTTGAAGCATATGCGCTAGTTATTTTGACTGGTTTGATCACTATATTCCAATTTCAGGCAAGAAAGTTATGGTTATTTCTTTTTGCTACTTGCTATCAATAAACTGGTAGAAGAGTGTTTGGACAGGAAGATGAACACTCATAACAGAGAAGAATTGATCTAGGAAATTAGGATGGAAAAGGTTCAATATACTTTCATAGAATTAACAATATTTGAAGCAAAAGCAAAAGCAATAAATATATATATATACTTAATGATAAGAAGCTTCCTGATATAGTGTCGCCCTCCTGCTTTAAGTCTCCACCAGTTGATCACACCATCTTGCACTCAGTATTTGTGTTCCCTTGGATTTAACACACTAGCATATCATGCTTTTACATTCCCACATGAAGAAATAAGATGCTCAATCACATAAAGCAAGCTTCTTTAACTATAGGACTCCATAAAAATTTAGATGAAGAGGAGACCCAACACCCATCGGTCATATCCATAAAAACCAAGAGCACAGGATCATTGTTGTAACCGTAGTCAATCTTTAGAGATCAAGATCTTATCTAATCAATGCCAAGTAGAGTCTCAATCTTGTCGGTAAGAGTAAGGTAGCCCAATCTACATGCTTTTATAGTGATAATTATATACGTTCAACAGACTAGAAAGTTGATTGAGAAAATCACTTGGACAAAAGGTTATCTATCATATGAAAGGAAATTTTGATTTCTATTAGGTCATTAGTGAAAACAAGAGTTTAGCGCTCCAGCACTTGTGGTTTCATGCTGCTTTTGCAAAAGTAAAAGCCAATGATGCTTCACATATATTAAGCTAGTTTTTATTTAGTGCATCCTTTACTGACCTGTTTTTTATTTAGTTCATCACTTCCTGAGTCTTTGCGTAAGTGCTTTGCTACTCAATATTCATAGAACGTCCTTCAAGCTCTGTTGATATCTATACTCGGGTGCCTCACAAAACTTGATTGTTTTTCAGCAATCACTATGACATACATCTATGTGTTGAAGCTTTTCTTTGCCTATTGGTATAGAGATAAACTAACTTTCTTTAATGTTGTACATGATTGGGAACTATGATATCATCGTAGTTCACTACAATGCTTTGTTCTTGATATTCTACTTGAAAGGTTATGTTATTTGTATTCCACTACATTCATATGCTTGGTGCTTTGTTCACAATAATAACACATGTATTATTATGTTTTGCTAACAAGTTTAGGTACAGCTTCAAGTTTCCATAAATCTCGGTTAAAGAGACTTGCCAAATATTCTATATTAAGCTTTACTTTTAGCATGAGCTGATTGACTCAAAGGAGCTTCCAAAATATTTTGTATTGTTTTGAAGGCTAGATTTTCTTCGAGTATCTTATCATTTACTTTTGATTTCCTAAATGTTTTATGTTATTTTGAAGGTGAGAGTTACTTTCAATTATCTTATGATTTAGAAAGCAGGTTCTCTTTCATATTTGTTAATCAAGCATGCTTATAGGCCATCCATTGTATTTGATCTAGAGTAGGATAAATATTATGTAGGTGTGCTTGATATGCAAAAGAAAATGTCGATCTAATGTTTCTTTCTCTCTTATAAGCTAACATCTTGCTTGACTTGCTCGTCATGTATTCAACACTAGCTTCACTTTCATAAGTTGGTCCATCCTATGAAAGAAAAGGACTTACACAATGTTTTACGTTATTAACATTTTAACATGTTTTCTTTCAATGTTTCTTTTCTATTTAGCTTTGATATCATTACTCCTTGGCTATGTTACTCCTTGGATATGTTACTTCACATATGTGAAGGTGCTTCTCACATGTTTTCTTGTCATTTTCAAGGCACTCGTTTATTTCCAAGGTGAGCTCATATGTTCTCTTTCGTCACACTCAGTTGTTTCTCCGAGTACATGCAGGTTTGCACAGATGCCTAGATACAATCCAATGGACTAAATGCACATTTGATACCTACGGGATGAGTACATTTACTTTTTTTTTCATACTCATCTATATTTAGGACTGCATGCAAGGTCTTTCTAGACCAACGATTTGTTCCTTCTTTGTCGATTAACTTATTGATGACTTATGGTATGTATTTACTTATTGGTTCAAGCAAGGCATACTTTTATTTTGCCCTTGAGGTATACTTATATGTCTTTCACGATGAACACCTATGGAGTACTCATTTGGCCGTGGCATCTATGGATTACTTATTGCATACTCGTTTGAACATGGTAAGGTTCAACGTCTTTCAGTCCTCATTTCGATGTGACACATATTTATCTGGCTTTCATGATGGACACATATGGATTACTTTTTGAGTACTTATTTAGACATGGTCATATTGCATACTCATTTGCACGTGGCAAGGTTCACTGTCTTTCAGATGAACACATATGGATTACTTCTTGAGTACTCGTTTGGACATGGCACATATGGATTATTTATTAAGTACTCGTTTAGACGTGGCACATATGCATTACTATTGAGTACTTGTTTGGACGTGATCGCCATTCCTGGATGACCATTTTCTTAGTTACTTCTGGATGTTCTGTAATGAAGAGGTTGTTATTTCATTCCCACTATGATTATGTAAGCTATGTCTAATCCACACAATCTTGCTTCTTGTCATTTGTGCGTGGCTTATTCTTGTTGTATTTTCGATTGTTCGGTACTTCCAGCTGCCTAGTTGTTTGGTATTTCTGGGATGCCCAATTGTTTATATTTTCGATTGTTTGGTACTTCCCGTTGCTCAGTTGTTCGATACTTCTGGGATGCCCAATTGTTCATATTTCCGATTGTTCGGTACTTTTGGCTGTCCAGTTGTTCGGCACTTCTGGGATGCTCAATTATTCGGTACTTTCAGATGTCCGAATGCTTGTCGTGTTTATAGATTATTGGTTCTTGATTTGCAGGATCATTATGGGCCTTTCTATTGTGTTGCTATGGCTTTCGTACACTATGCAAGCAACATTTCAGCCCTGTCTTTATGGGACATATTAAATCCGATACTTCAGGATGCCCAAATGCTCGTTGTGTTTTTGGATTATTGGTTCTTGATTTGCAGGAACTTTATGGGCCTTCCTATTGTGTTGCTACGGCTTTCTTATAGTACCCAAGAGACATTTCAACCCTGGCTTTGTGGACATCTCAAATCGCCCCTCCATACTCATCTTTGGGTGACCCTCGGGGGGGTCACTCATCATATGTAACCCTATCACATGAGTTCAACAGAAGGATATTTTTTATTTCTAAAATTTACAGAAATAAATATACATAAGGGACTATTTAAAATAGTTTTGGAAAAAATTTATAGATTTGTATTGAAAAGGGGTACATTTTATTAATGAAAAAATTTACAGATAAGGGATTTTAAATATAGGCCTTGAACGCATGTGATATAGAGGCTTTATACATAGTGACCCCCCTGAGGGGTGACCAAAGCAATTTCCTCATACATTCATCCTTGGTACAATAGAAACGGACACTTGAATATTTGATGTGTTCATATACATTGCATGAAATCGGTCATTTTATGTGGATGAATTGTGCAAAACATGAAGGCATGATTAAAAAGGTTTGAGGAGGTTTGACCAGATTAAACTTGGAGACAACAAGCTCTACTATTCAAATGAAGAGCTCAAACATCGAACTTGAAGATCTCAAGCCTTGATTATGCATCATCACTATGTTAAACAAGTTGAGATTCCTAGGAAGATTTTTCTATTTTTCACACATACTTTGCACTGTATCATGCACCAAACATAGTGCCTATACTTTGCACTGTACTATGGACAAGTGCTTGTCTGATGCCCTTGTACTATCCACATGCTATTTGCACTGTATCATCCAGCATTACAATGTATCATTCAAATTGGCATATGGCCATCCTTTGTATATATATTTTCACATAGATATATGTAGTGGCTGGGGTTTTTCCCTTGTACTCCCCAAGGGTTTTTTTTCATCCGTAGCCCCTTACAAGTAGAACTTAGATGGTCCCTCACTATCTATGCAACCCATGGAAATAGCAAGCACACAAAAGTATTAACGCTATGTACAAGCCATTGACTCTCTTTTGCATCTGAGAACTCAACTCAACTACAAATCTCACCAAAGACTTGGAACATTCACAACCCTCTCATACTCTCAGACTATTAGAATCACTAGAAATCCCATCAAAAACCCCAACATAGAGACAAGAACCTTGTAGAGTCCAAACATAACTTCAATTCTCAATATTGCTACACCCTACAAGAGTTAGTACATAATCCAATGAATACTAAAAGATGATAGCTAAATGATCACTCAATCATAAAAAAAGCCCTAAAATAAGATGTAAATGATAGCAAACAACACAACACAATCTCCAAAGAGCAAAAATACAAAATCATATGCACTCTTAAGATGCACAAATATAAAAACTAGGGCTAGATAAGCAAAGCCTAGGGTCTACAGCCAAATGAAGTTGTTGTTTTCTTGTGAGCGAGTGTAAAAATTTGGTAACTATGGTCAAGTTTTCAAAGCATTGGCTATTTTTATCGGTGTTGATTGTGCTTTGCAAAAGGTTTGATTGTTGGATGAAATAATGTTCAACTTGTTTTATTGGTTTAAAAAGCTCGGCTATATGTTTCTTCCAATTTTGTTTACATTGATTTCTCAATAGAGAATGAAATAGCCTTTATTGGAAGGTTAATTGGTTCTCCAATGATTGTTGGTCATACAGTAGTAAGACATGTAAAATTGGATGCAACTATCATGGGATTACAACATGGTGTGCTAGTGAAAGTTTTGGAATTGCACTAATGAAATAGGTTACCTTAGGGTTGCTAGAAAAAGAGTCCAGGACAAACTCAATCAACTTATTTTGAATCATTTTAATTAAACATTTAAGTTGAAGTCCATTCAAAAGAGGTCCAATTGGGTCAAACTTTCCAAAGTTTCACTCAACAATCCATGGATATGTCAATTCATTCCATGTGATCATTGGATCCATGGTGTGGCATGGTTCATCAAAGTTGGCCAACTATTAGAAAAAAATAGTTTAGCGCAGCAGTATTCGGTGGTTATCGACTATGCTGTGGAGATAGCCATCACTTAGAGGCTAGATAGAGTCGACTAGTGCATCCATTAGATATTAGGCATGGTGTGGAGATAGCCATCACTTAGAGGTTAGATAGAGTCGACTAGTGCATCCATTAGATATTAGGCAATCCAATAGATATCTATTTTTTCATGTTTGGGAAGCTCAAATAGAGTTTGGTTAGTCATATTCATCGAATAGGGTAAGTAGGTGGGTCTACATTTAGAATATGACTAATGTAATAGGTTGTCACATAGAAAAAAGGGGTAGACCCTAAGTTGTCATTGTAGTAATAAAAACTATAACCACCTTGTTATATCCACCTAGCTCTAACCATCCAAGTAACCCATGAATCTTGAGCTTTAGTTCCAAATATCTAAGGCTCATAACTTTTAGCTCATCACTCAAAAAAGGTTCGTCCAAAAAGCAAAAATAAGCATAATTTCATCTCCTCTTTGAGGTTTCTGGTCTATGTGTTAGAAAAATAAAAAAGGTCTATTTTTATTTCAAAGGTTTTAGTACATACATTGGCATGACGTGTTTGTGTCAAGGCATAGAAACAAAGGGGAATACAAGCATAGAATGGCTATGATCTTCTTGATTTTTTCATCAAATTTTAAATGTTGGAAGGATACTCAGGGGGCTCACCTGTGGAAATGTAGTATACCATGAGAATTCAAAATGAGGGGTATTTTTAGTCTTCAAAGTGACATAAATATATTCATAGTAGGGATAAGTTTTTGCATTGTTTTGAGATTAATAGATAGGTTGCGTTTATTCCCAAAATTCCATAAGGTATTTTTTTTAACAGTGTCTCATCTAGGATGAAGTGTAAGACACTCACATTGTTTATGGATAGATCAATGATTTGACATGCTGATTAACCCTAAATTGCGTCACTCTACACCATGTATGAGTGCTTATATTAGTGCTTTGAGAGTTTATTCCTTACCAAAGTTTGATATAACACCCATTGATATATTCCTGACCTTTTTTTAACACTTATTTCATTAATTTTGGACTTGTCAATGTACAAATTCATTTTTACATATACTTTTGGACTAGTTTTTGGATAAAATTTAAGAAAAAACCCAATCTTCAAAGCACAGATGAAAACATAAAAATAAGCAAATTTTTTGATATGTTTTCAAGAGATGAAACTAAAATTATAAAATTCAACGCAGCCTCAGATAAGTTACACCAAAAAATAAGATTCAGCAGTTGTAAACTCTCTTAATATTTATAATGGTATTGACAAACACCTTCTAAAGTTATAGTATTAAGCAAACACTCACAATATTTATGAAGGTGTTGACAAACACCAAAATATACAATAAGCCTTAGATGAGTTACACCAAGAAGTAAGATTCAGCAGTTGTAAACTCTCTTAATATGTATAATGGTGTTAACAAACACCTTCAAAAGTTACAACTATATTAAGCAAACTCTCACAATATTTATAAAGGTGTTAACACCAAAAGTTACAATAAGCCTCTCACTAGAAGGCATTAATATTTTCTCTTGAAATCCTAGTTTCAACCCATTCAAGGGCTGAGTTCATCTCATCATCATTGATGTAGTTAAAACTATAGAAGAGAAATAAGGAATTATAAATTTTCTCCTATATAGCACTTTGTTTATTCCGAATGGCTTGCGCTTCCTGTGGTGGAAATCTTCCATAACAAGCCACACATGAAGATATCTCACTTATAAAGTTTGTTGTACCACTACATATGCCACTCCCACATTGCGAAGTGGGAGGATCAACAATTCCGTGTTTGTTTGAGCACATTTCCCATAGGGGTGGTTGTCTCGGTGGTGGACTTTGCAGAGAACTATACTTTTGCACCATAGCATGAGATCCAATCAGAGTATTATTTTTTCAAACAGGTGACATGTCAACGAGTATTGTTCTTACTTGTGTTTTCTTGTGCATTTCATTTATTTATTTCCATCATCCTCATTGTTTTTTTGTGCCATCTTGTAGGTTTCTATATTTGTGCATATTAGCTATCGTCATGCACAGGCTCAGGTGGATGGCATTTGATAGCACCATGGACTCGCGCATCATTGTGCAAGAGTATCGCTTCTACATTAGTGATGATCGCTTGCACGATGCCCATTTTGTGAGCATTATTTCAATCTCACGTGATGATAGGGTGGTGATATAGTTTGTGTGGACGTAGGGAGCATTGATTGGTCCAGGCCTTTTGATTGTCGTACCATGCTTGGCACTCTTGATTGTTCTACACTACCTTTATTATCCATTGTGTCATAAATCTTACCACTGATTTTTCCACATTTGCTATTCCTAGCCCACCTACAGCTTTTGGTTTGGTGTAGGTTTGCCAGTTCACTTTAGGGACATTGTTATTGACTTCATCTCCCCCCCACATAAAGGTTCTGAACAAGCTATTGATCTATCTCAAGAACTTCTTAGTAGGGAACTAGCAGAAGATATAGTAGATAATGGAGGGGTAAATGTAGTGGTTTAGGACGAATTTTCTTCTTGCCAGGGTTGGTTGAAGTCCTTGCCATCTGTTCATCTTGCTTTTGACTCTATCTAGGACCCAGTCTTATCTGTCCTGCATTGTGCACTCGAATCCCATAGGTATTCCTAAGAGTCTGAAGACTTCTCCATTTTTTATTTCTTTACATCCCTTATTAGAAAGGAAGAGGGGGGGAGGGCTTTGTGTGCCATAGATCCTTGTTTTATCATTATTAATCCTGGATCCCGAATAGAATCTTTGTCATTGTGGGGCATTAGATTTAAATCATTTGCAAACTGTTGACAAAAAATCTATCTGTCCCCTTCCACCTAGATACCTCTGACTGTGACCTTATCTACTTCATTTTTGATGAGCCAGCCCAGGGCATCTGCAACTGTGGCAAAGAGTAGAGGGGCCATCAGACAGCCTTGTCTGATGGATCTTTTAAGCTCGAAGGGTTGAGTTGTTTTACCGTTTACTTCAACTTTGCTTCTGGCTTGACAAACCAAAATTTCCACGTAAGACACAAAGCCAGGTCCCGCTCCCATGTCTTTGAGGGAAGATAGAATGAAACCCCACTCCATTTTGTTGTACGCTTTGTCAAAGTCAATTTTGAGGAAACAGATGTCCTACTGCATCTCCTCCGCCAATTCAAGACCTTCCCACAGAGTGAGATTTGAATAAATCCCTTTTGCTCTTCCTTGATCCAACATTGCATCTTGGTCTTGAGTCTAATAGCTAGTGCCTTTGCAAAGATTTTGTAGCTGCTATTCAGCATAGTCAACGGTCTCCAGCTTTTCAATTCTTCTTTTGGGCCACCTTTAGGGATCAGTTTAATCATGCCCGTGTTGATCCGTGGGTCTAGGAAGCCCCTTTCTTTGGAATCTTGCCAAAGCAACATGAGGCATGGGCCTACCATTTCCCAAAAGACTTGATAGAACTCTCGGGGGGGTCACTCATCATATGTAACCCTATCACGTGAGTTCAACAGAAGGATTTTTTTTATTTCTAAAATTTACAGAAATAAATATACATAAGGGACTATTTAAAATAGTTTTGGAAAAAATTTACAGATTTGTATAGAAAAGGGGTACATTTTATTCATGAATTTTTTTACAGATAAGGGACTTTAAATATAGGCCTTGAACGCACGTGATATAGAGGGTTTATACATAGTGACCCCCCCGAGATGATCTCCTCTTCACCAAGAAGCTGCTTGAAGTGCATTGTGATTACCTCGAGGATCTCCTCTAGGTCTTGGATGTTCCTGTCGCCAACTAGAAGAGAATCAAGGAATTATTGGGTTTGTTTTTTCTTCATACTTTTAAACATATCTTCGTTAGCCTTGTCTGCCCTTTTGGCCCACCAATCTCTAGTGTAGATTCTGGCCTGGTTGACTGGTATTTTTGCTTTTGTCCTAAGTTTTTCTCTGGCTGACCTCAATTGATCATGTCCCCATGCAGTGTAGTTGCTTCTAGGAAAGTCAGTTGTTCTTCAAGCTTATGAATTCTCAGCAATTTGGCTTTATTTGCTCTCCATTTGATTGCTTGTAAGAAGGTTTTAGTCCTCTCCGTTGCTCTGATCCAATTGTCAGTACCATTGGATGTTCCCCCAAAGGCATTTATTTAAAATTTTTCAATCTTGTCCCTGACGTAAAGAAGTTGGAAAAAAAAAAGATTGGCTTTGAACCACGATCGGCCAATGCTCATCTCTTCCCTTTAAAAACTATGGAGATAGGCTTATGATCCCAAAAGAAAAGGGTCTATCGCTCTGCACTTAATGCATAGCATCTCCTAGTAAGCTCTTTCAAGCCACCCTTTCCTGTGGAGGGACCCCACCTGATTATTTGTCCAAGTGAAGGAAGTATCTCTTGATACGTCCAAGAGCTCGGCCCTATCTTTGAAATTAAACCACATATTTAACTCATAGCCTCTTATAACACTGCCTATCCCTTCCCATCTGTCACCTCTACTCTCAACCATGTTATAGTCTTCGAGAAGAAGCACATTATCATTCAAGAGGATGGATTTCCACAACAAGGCTCTGTCTCTATCCACATTCGGGGCATACACCGAGAAGATTTGACAAGAGAGATTTGGGTGGCAAAATTCCACTCCTACTCCGAATTTGCCAAAGCTTTGGAGGACTCTTGCTACTCCAAGTGCAAGGTGTTTAGCTACCCCTATAGCCACTCCTTGTCTCCCCTCCTCATGGTCTGTTGTGGAGCAAGTCCTATTGTCATCGATCTGTTTTAATTGCCAACTAAGCTTACCTCCTCTAGCTTTGACTTCTTGTAGGGCTAAGAAGTTAGGGTAAAACTTGTTTATTCTCATCCATCTCATAAAGACCAGGGGCTTCAAGTCATTTGCTAGCCCCTGCACATTAATTGATAGACACGTGAAATTTTTTTGGCTCATCATTGAGTGGAGCTTTTGTTCCTTAGCTTCTTGAACATGACCGGGCTCATTTGAGGGGAAAGTGCAAATCCTATAGATAGCCTTCTCTTTTCCCTTTTTGCTAAAGATTTCTTGGTTTGGTTGTCTAGTTGGGCGTTGTTCATCTTCCTTTCAAGTTGTGTGGCTCTTTTTCCCTTCACTGCAGTGAACAGCTGATCCGGTGAGATGGATTCGAATTCAGCTTGCTCTAATTGAGCTTCGAAGTTCTACGTGTCGAGAACAAATTCCTCTTCCTTTGAGCTCTCTTCGATATTTTCTTCGCTATTTCTTTCTTCTACTCTCTGTTTATCTACCTTCTCTAGAGTAGTTCTATCCTCTTTGGTATGGTTAGGCTCCTCTTCTTGCAGTGGAGGGAGAAGTTCCTCAACCCTTGTCTTGGCCCCTGCCTTTGTCTCCTTGCTCTTCTTCTGATAGCTTCTATGGTTGCTTTTCTTTACCAGGTTGATTCGAGAAGGACAGTCTTTGATGAAATGACCACCCAGCCCACAGAGAAAGCAAAAGTTTTGGACATTTTTATAGAAGACTTTTTGTATCAGCTCCGCCCCATCTCCATCAAGTAGTTGAATGGCATTGGGGGGGGTCTATGGATAGGTCCATCAGCACATAGGCTAGAGGGTTTTCTCTTGGGCTTATGAACCTTTCAGTTTCTACACCTAGAAACTAGCCAAGGGGCAAGAAAAGTGCCTCCAGTTGTGGGAAGAGAGAAAGGGGAAGGTTTGGGAACTCTACCCAGATGGGCGCCTTAGTGGGCCGAGGTGAGTCAGGATTGAAGGAAGGCTCCCAGAGCTGGACTGATAGAGGTTGATCTCTAATAGTCCATGTTCCTTTCTAAACTACTTTCATCGCCATTTTTGCTTTTTCAAAGATAAAAAGGATATATCCGTTTCTTAAAAAGCAAATGCTCGTGATGTTTAGACATTTTCGCTACTACTGCACACAAACACAGCCATTTTGTCGTTTCATTAAGCATTCCGTCATGAACCTTTACTGTTGGAAGCTTACCTTTGAAAGTGCCTCCATCTGCGCTAGTGAGCTTATCCAGTCCTGAGTTGGAGGGATCATCAAAGATGCGTTTGGCTTGTGGGGAGAGCTATTCCCACATTGTTTGTTTTGGTGCTTGAGGCACTTTAAAGAGGCTTCTACCTCCGCCTTGAATTGCTGTAGCATAGGAGCCTCTTTGCATGTTCTGCAAGGGCACCCCTGCTGCACTCGATCTTGTCTTGCTACATTGGTTTGTATGTCTTGTTTTGGAGCTACCAAAACAACAGTTTTGGAATTTTCTACTGATTTCTTTCCTAAAGACGATGGTCGGTTGATGGTGGCGGTTTTAAGAGAGCTCAACATTTCTCTGTAGGCAGCCCCGTCGCGGCGTTTTGCATGTCACATTCTTCCACATGGAATGTAAAACCCGACTTTGTACCATCTATAGCATTCTCTTTGGTCCTCTCAAGATCCTACATGATGCAATATATTTTGTTGTTGTTCTCATGATTCAGTGACTCTAGCCCAATGGAGTGGAGAGGGATTACTTTGGCAGGGTGAGCTACCACTATCTCTTAGTCGCCGCCATTGGTCTTGTCGCCACCACCATTAGGAGACTCCCTATCCCTACCACCATTGCTAGAGGATGCCATCAAAAACCAAATATAGGTACGGGGAGGTCAAAGGGCCCATTTTCATCCTATGCACTTTGTTGCATCACTGAAGGTGCAAAAAATCGAATGGGTCATTAGGATTTGCATGTCCATGTGTCGGACTCGGCTCCAAATTTGCATAGGTCCTAAAACCTATAGTCTCCATGCTCTTGAAAATTTTCACTCCCATCCAACACTGAATGTGGGCACGGGGAGGTCAAAGGGCCCATTTTCACCCTATGCACCTCGTTACATCAGTGAAGGTGCAAAATATGGAATGGGTCATTAGGATTTGCATGTTCATGTGTCGGATTGCACTCAAAATTTTCACAGGTCCTAAATCATATGGTCTCCATGCTCTTGGAAATTTTGTTCCCATTCGACACCAAATATGGGCACGGGGATGTCAAAGGGCCCATTTTCACCCTATGCACCTCGTTATATTAGTGAAAGTGCAAAATATGGACTGGGTCATTAGGATTTGCATGTCCATATGTTAGATTGGACTCCAAATTTGCACAGGTCTTAAATCCGATGGTCTGAACTTTGATGCATAGTTTGAGTCCCATCCGACACTGAATGTGGGCATGCGGAGGTCAAAGGGCCCATTTTCACCCTATCCACCTCGTTACAATAGTGAAAGTGCAAAATATGGAATGGATCATTAGGATTTGAATGTCCATGTGCCGGATTGGGCTCCAAATTTGCACAGGTGTTAAACCCTATGGTTTCATGCTCTTGCAGAGTTTCACTCCCATCCGACACTAAATGTGGGCACGGTGAGGTCAAAGGGCCCATTTTCACCGTATGCACCTCGTTACATCAGTGAAGGTACAAAATATGGAATGGGTCATTAGGATTTGCATGTCCATGTGTCGGATTGGGCTCAAACTTTGTACAGGTCCTAAACCATATGGCCTCCATGCTCTTGCAAAGTTTGAGTCCCATCCAACACCAATTATAGGCATGGGGAGGTCAAAGGACCCATTTTGACCCTATGCACCTCGTTGCATCAATGAAGGTGCAAAATATGATGGGTCATTAGGATTTGCATGTCCATGTGTTGGATTGGGCTCAAAGTTTGCACATGTCCTAAACCATATGGCCTCCATGCTCTTGTAAATTTTGAGTCCCATCCGACACCAAATAGAGGCACGGGGAGGTCAAGGGGCCCATTTTCACCTTATGCACCTTGTTGCATCAATGAAGGTGCAAAATATGGAATGGGTCATTAGGATTTGCATGTCCATGTGTCTAATTGGGCTCCAAATTTTCATAGGTTCTAAATGATATGGTCTCCATGCTCTTGCAAAGTTTGAGTCCCATCCGACACCGACATTTCCACTCCGACATAGGGATTTTGGATCTGGGCTCAAACTTTGCATGAGCCTAAACCCTACGGTCTCCATGCTCTTGTAAAGTTTGATTCCCATCCGACACCGAATGTGGGCACGGGGCGTTCAAAGGGCCCATTTTCACCCTGTGCGCCTTGTTATATCAGAGAAGGTGCAAGATATGGAATGGGTCATTAGGATTTGCATGTCCATGTGTCAGATTGGGCTCAAACTTTGCACACGTTTTAAACCCTATGGTCTCCCTGCTCTTGCAAAGATTGAGGATTACCAAAATTCGAGCAACTGCGTTCGAGAGAGGAATTTCACAAATTTTGACATTCTAGTGTGATGTTTTATGTTCAAAAAGTAGCATACATTGCTTACTTTTACGGTTATTGTCCTACCCATGATATTGTGTGAGTAATCAATTGTCTTATAGGCAAACAACAATTTCTGAAAATGTTTGGCAATATTTTTCAAGGGTCGACGACGGAGGGGTGGAAGAAAGGGGTCAAAGTATGTGTTTTTCTTGTGTAATTTCCATTTTCAAGGCAAAAAAACAATGGGAGGAGGATTCTCCCTAGAGGCCGCGATATCGCGGTCTCTTGGGAGGCTCCTCTTGCCAATTTTATTTGGGCCATAACTTAGTCAATCGGACTCCAAATATGGTCATGTTTGTAGTCAAAACGATCGGAATGATAAGAATGAATACATTCATCACATTAAACTGTCAAAATTCTAAATATTTAGAAAGTTTATACTTATCTTTCTTTCATGAGAGCCGGACCTTATCAAACTCTATACTTAATTATGACCATGGATTTTTCTCATTTAGAACTTGGGTCCTTGGTTTCCTCCCTCCATCCTAGAGGTGTATACATGGTCAAGGACATATGAAGGTGATCCATATTTAGTTAGCATCATCATGGTCATAAGGTGATCAATAATTTATTAGTTCCATAGTTTAAACATTTTATTCATGTGATCATTTTGTGTACAAAATGGATCAAATCATGTCGGTAGCATAAAAATCGATGAGCTACAAATAGCTGTTTGTGAGGGATTTTGCTAGGAGGAGCTTCTATATCATCGGTAGGACTATTGTTGCCATGTATGTATCTCCATAAAATAAGGAAACCCCTTCAACTCACATACTACCTTACATAATTCTGAGTGATCACCTCGAGGCGTAGACATTGTAGCATTTCCCCTTTTGTATCTATTGAATGATTGCTAACTTGCATGTATTTATTATTTATCGAATAATAGGTTTTCTCTTTGTATGTTGCCAAGAATTTTCCCTTTGGTATTGATTTAATGATTGTTGACTTGCATGGATTTATGAGTTATCCAATAGTAAGTTTAATCTTTGTAAGTTGCCAAGAATCATACAAAAGATAATTAAAAACAATCTGTAATAGTGTCATGTAGATTCAACCATTTTTAGTAAAAATTTATTGCTCCTATAGGTTTAGACAAAGTTTCTCATAAGCATCGCTCGAACTTTGGGCTCGCTCGAATGCAGGCGCTCAATGTTTTGACTTACCTGCAAAGATTAAGTCCCATTTGACACCCAATGTGGGCATGGGGAGGTCAAAGGGCCCATTTTTACCCTATGCAACTCGTTACATCAGTGAAGGTGTAAAATATGGAATGGGTCATTAGGATTTGCATATCCATGTGTCGGATTGGCTCCAAATTTGCACAGGTCTTAAAACCTATGGTCTCAATGCTTTTGCAAAGTTTGAGTCCCATCATACATGGAATAAGGGCACGAGGAGGTCAAAGGGCCCACTTTTACCCTATGCACCTCCTTACATCAGTGAAGGTGGAAAATATGGAATGGGTCATTGGGATTTGCATGTCCATGTGTGGGATTGGGCTCAAACTTTGCACAGGTCCAAAACCCTCTGGTCTCCATGCTCTTGCAATGTTTGAGTCCCATCCGACATCGAATGTGGGCACGAACAGGTCAAAGGGCCCATTTTCACCATATGCACCTCATTACATCAGTGAAGGTGCAAAACATGGAATGGGTCATTAGGATTTGCATGTCCATATGTCGGATTCAGCTCAAAATTTGCACACGTCTTAAACCCTATTGTCTCCATACTCTTGCAATGTTTCAGTCCCATTGGACACTGAATATAGGCACGGGGAGGTCAAAGGGCCCATTTCCACCTTATGCACCTCGTTGCACCAGTGAAGGTGTAAAACATGGAATGGGTCATTAGGATTTGCATGTCCATGTATTGGATTGGGCTCCACATTTGCACAAGTCCTAAACCCTATGGTCTCCATGCTCTTGCAAAGTTGCACTTTCAGCCGACATCGAATGTGGGAACGGTGAGGTCAAAGGGCCCATTTTCACCCTATGCAACTCGTTACATCAGTGAAGGTGCAAAATATGAAACGGGTCAGTAGGATTTGCATGTCTATGTGTCAGACTTTGCACCTGGTCTACATCCTATGGCCTCCATTCTCTTGCAAAGGTTGAGTCCCACTTGACAGTGAATGTGGGCATGGGGAGGTAAAAGGGCCCATTTTCAACCTACGCACCTCGTTACATCAGTGACGATGCAAAATATGGAGTGGGTCATTAGGATTTGCATGTCTATGTGTCGGATTGGGCTCAAACTTTGCACAGGTTCTAAACCATATGGTCTCCATGCTCTTGCAAAGTTTGAGTCCCATCAGACATCAAATGTCGGCACGAGGAGGTCAAACGGCCCATTTTCACCCTATGCACCTTGTTACATCAGTGAAGGTGCAAAGTATGGAATGGGTCATTAGGATTTGCATGTCCATGTGTCGGATTGGACTCCAAATTTGCACAAGTCTTGAACCCTAAGGTCTCCATGCTATTGCAAAGTTTGAGTGCCATAAGACACCATATGTGGGCACGAGGGGGTCAAAGGGCCCATTATCACCCTATGCACCTCGTTACATGAGTGAAGGTACAAAATATGGAATGGGTCATTGGGATTTGCATGTCCATATGGCAGATTGGGTTCCAAATTTGCATAGGTCGTAAACCCTATTGTCTCCATTCCCTTTCAAAGTTTTAGTCCACACCAAATATAGGCACGGGGAGGTCGAAGGGCCCATTTTCACGCTATGCATCGTTACATCAGTGAAGGTGCAAAATATGGAATGGGTCATTAGGATTTGCATGTCCATGTGTCGGATTGGGATCCTAATTTGCACAGGACCTAAAACCTATGGTCTCCATGCTCTTTCAAAGTTTCACTCCCATCCGACACCAAATGTGGGCACGGGGGGGTCAAAGGGACCATTTTCACCCTATGCGCCTCGTTACATCAATGAAGGTGAAAAATATGGAATGGGACATTAGGATTTTCATGTCCATGTGTTGGATTGGGCTCCACATTTGCACAGGTCCGAAAACATATGGTCTCCATGCTCTTGCAAAGTTTCACTCCCATCTGACACCGAATGTGGGCATGGGAGTTCAAAGGGCCCATTTTCACCCTTTCACCTTTTTACATGAGTGCAAGTGTAGAATATGGAATGGGTCATTAGGATTTTCATGTCTCTATGTCAGATTAGAAACCTATTCTTTGAGTAGAGAAACAGTCCAATGGCTATTTTTTGACTTTTTGAGGGACAATTTCGATGTTTTTTGAAATTTTGGAGCTGCCCTCATACAAACGACTTTATTCCGCATCATTCTAGCCGTAAACACTGTTTTGGGAGTTTTTTTGCTCAAATCTAGACTCTCTTCAGTCATTCGGGCCTTCCTCTAGGTTCTCCAACCTACTCTTACACCATTTGGATGGGATCATCTCCCTCTTGACTTAGATCTTCCTGGTGCAATTGGATTTGAAGCTTTTCACCCTCTTTTATGTCACATTTGCACACATTGCAGTGATGTTTAGGTGATTTTGCTCTACGAATTGGGGTTTTTGTGTCACATTTGCAGATTCTACAATGACATTTGCTCCTTTTGGTCACATTTTGGGGCTTTTGCAGTATTTGTCTATTGACTTTATTTCCACTATGGGCCATGCTCTTGTAAGGTTTTTTTAAATTAAAAAAAATAAAAATGCGGGTTTAGATGAATATAGTGTCAATTGTAGTTACAATAGTCAAAAAAGAGAACTACTCACTATCTAAGCCTATACCAGAAACTATCTTTTTAGCAGATGGTCCAAAAGTAGCAGAGATGAAGAGAGAGCTATGCCGCCTCCTACGGCTCTTCCTTTAGCACCAGGTCAGCAATCACTCGTAGAACGATCTTTCCAGGAATGCGAGGATGGGGGCATGGCTTACTGATTCCATTTCGAGGCCTGGGTTTTGGAGGCTTGAAGTTGGGAGGAGGAGCATCTTCATTGCAAACTTTGATCGAGATATCGTGTCAAGCCACCAGCCTGTTATATACAACTGGAGGGGGTGCCAGTGGAGAGGGTGTAACAAAAGATGTCGAAGCATGCTGGGGGACCGTGTTGGTGGGTCGAGTCATCAAAGGGGAGGCACTGAGAGTTTGAGTCGCAGAGGAGGCAGTGGTCGTCTGGGTCATAGGGGAGACAGGGAACAGTTGACTCGAGGGAACTTGGTAGTATAGCACTGGCGCTTTGGCTGATGGCGATGCTTGGCCATGGGAAGGGACCTTGCTGAGAGGGCTCTTCTTTTTGGGCCTGTTTCTGCAGTTGAGCCAGTAGGGCAGTCTCCTTCTTCGCAATAAGCTCATCCTTTTTGCAACACTCTTGAATTCGTTGCTACATGCATGAAATATTTTCACGATTGGCTCCTCTTTCCTGTGATCACGCATACATTCGTAACAATTTCATTAGTATAGATAATGCCATCACCAAAAACCTTAGTGCATCTTTGAGCCCATAGAGCCCAAAGAATGGAGCTATGCATAATATTCTAGTTTCCTAGGGATCTTGTTGGCCTATCACCCAACAATAGGCTAGCATAATTGATCGAAAAAGAACCAAACTGTTTGTGAATCACATCCCAAACATCTCTAGAAGAAGACCTACAGTTTAGGAATAGATGGGGGATATCTTCCTGCACTCTGATACACCTTTGGCAGTATCCATCACGTTGAACAATTATTAGTGCTCCCTTGGCTGTCCAGACACCCTTGTGCATAATGAGCCATAAGAGGCAGGCCTATTTTTTTGGAATTTCCCTGTCCCACATTCTCTGCAGGCACACACAGTGCTTCACTGACCTCTGCAGGCACTGACCTCTGCAGGCACACACAGTGCTTCACAGTCACTTCATGTGACCACTCTTGCCACCTGAGCACAGGACTTCACAGGCACACCACTTGCTAGGCATAGTGCCACATCATCACTGCATGTGACTCATAGTGACACATCGTCATTGAGCACATTTGCACTCCTTTTGCCCCTCCACCTAGTTCAAGTCGTATCTCTTGATCCAGGAAGAATTTGAGGGTACTCCAAAAAGGAATGTCGCTCGTTTTTTTGTGCTCTACACGCTCGTCACATCATGTGCATATTTCGGCGCAAGTTACACTCACATTTGAGCCTCACCGACAAAACCACTTCCTTCATGCACATTTGCTTCTACGTCGATGCATCTGACCCATCACTTAAAAAGAACAAAAGAAAAGGAATTATTTGCTGTTCTTTCATCGATCGACGGTTGGTTTAGATCTAGATCAGAGTAGACCAGATTGCCATAGAGGGGATGCTTTGAATTTCCCCAAGTTGCCAATCCAAGCCATGCCCGAAATTCTCGACTAGTACCTACTCGAAGTCAGTCCATACGCTCACATACGGTTTCACATCATTACATTACCTGAAACCTTACGTTCATCAGTTCAGTGAGCAGAATTTAGAGTTCAGAGGCATTGCATATTGATTCAGTGGGCAGATAGCACTTGATTTCACACACACATGCCACCATTGTAAAGCCTATTTGGCTATCTTATGGCATCGTGCACATCATTTCAGCCTTGTAAAGCCTTTTGGCTATTTCCGGCATCATTGCCACAAGCCTTGTAATTCAGATCAGATTTTATATACTGCAGTTCTATCTTCACCGACAGTACAGAGATTTCACTTGGCATATTCAGTGTATTTGCAGTTGATTCATATAGAGATCTTCACGACACTTTTGAGTACATTTCTTGCACCATGTCGACTAGCAACCTCAATCTGGAGGCATCTGCTAAGTTAGACAACTCCAATTACGGTACATGGAAATACCAAAATTTGGAGACCATTCTTGTACTTCAAGACAAATGGAAGTATGTCGATGGGTCTACACCTAGACCATTGGCCGATCCAGCTACCAGTAGCTCTATTCCATCTGTTGTCACAGCACCAGCAACGGAATCTACATCAGGATCTACATCTACACAAAGAGTTTCCGCACCAGTAGTAGATCCTGCCATTGCCCTAGCTCAAGCAGAATGGGATAAGAAAGATAAGTATGCCTATCACCTGATCAAGCAGAATGTGCAAGATATCATGCTAGGACAGCTCAACATAGTCAAGACATCAAAAGAAGCATGGGATATGTTCGCAGCTCTCTACAAGTCCAAGAACACATCCAGGATTCTCACCCTGAGAAACCAGATCAACCAGAGTTTCCACAACAGCAGTGAATCCGGTCATGCTTATGTACTCTGCATCAAAGACTACAACAATCAACTTGCAGCAGCAGAAAGAGACTATGAACCCCGCAAAAATGGTTCAAGTCATTTTGAATGGACCAGGAGAGGGATATGAGAATCTAGTCCAGAGCATTACCATCCAACGGTAAATTCTAACACTCGAAGAACTTCAGTCAGTCCTACTTAGTGAAGAACTCAGGACTCAGTTCATTCAAGCACGTAAAGGTCATTCTAATGATCAGGCATTCACAACTTCAGACAAAAGCAGAGGCAAAGGCAGAAACAGAGGTAGATCATATCAGAAAAGTGATCATCATCAGCAACAAAATCAAAGTCAGAATCAGCATCAGCATCAACATCATCCTCAGCAACATCAGAATCAGCAAAGAGGAAATCATTCCAATCGAGGAAGATTCCAAGGACGAGGGAATGCATCCACCAATTTGTCAAACATTCAATGCAACTACTGTCACAAGTTTGGACACTATGAAAGAGATTGCCGCAAGAAGCAGTACGATCAAGGCGGTCAATCCAGCAGTAATCGAGGGAATTCTCGAGGAAGAGGAAATCATCGTGGTGGACATTCTAGTCACAGTCATTCTGCAAATGAACATGGAAATATGTTTCTTGCAAATGAGGAATTGCATCAAACTGATACAATGCACCTAGACACTGATTTCAATCCCAAAGAGGATTACAGCTATCAAGTCGACCATGTGGAACAGGATCCTTGGTCATCGACAGCGGTGCATCATCTCATATGACAAATCATCAGGAATGGTTCACAGAGATGAAACCATTAGAAGGTCAGAAAAATGTCATATACACAGTAGACAATACACCAAATCCAGTTCAAGGGATAGGTGTTATCCCTATGAACAATTTCATTGGTACAAAAGGATTAGTCAAAGATGTGCTCTATGTTCCGAAGCTCAGCAAGAACCTTTTGTCAGTAGGTCAAATGACAGAACACAATTACAAAGTCATCTTCGACGGTGATGAATGCACTATAAAAGACAAATCCAAAAGATGTCAGCCAGTAGCAAAAGGTCTCAAGGAAGGACGCTTATACAAAATGCTAGCTACAATACCAAATAAGCATGCCATGTCAGTTCAACCACAACAGATGCCACTATCTGCAAAATGGCACAAGAGATATGGTCATGTCAACATCAAGTACTTGTTAGATCTCAGGAATCAGAATATGGCAATTGGGATTTCGAAGCTACATTTTCTTGGAAAGGTTTGCGAAGCATGGTGCTTTGGCAAACAAAAGCGAACCAAATTTGTTAGAAGTACCTCTCGTGCACGAGGTATTCTTGATTTGATACATACAGATGTATGGGGTCATGCCCAGACCCGCAGCATCAATGGTTCACTTTATTACTTGACCTTCATCGACGACTATAGCAGATATTGTTGGGTCTATTTTTTGAAAGAGAAATCTAAAGTGTTTTCCAGATTTCAGGAATTCAAAGCCATGGTAGAAAACCAAACAGGCAGAAAGATCAAGGTCATGAGATCAAACAGAGGAGGTGAATACATGTCTTCAGCATTCATGAACTTTTGCAAAAATCACGGCATACGAAGATAATTCACATGTGTAGATACTCCTCAGCAGAATGCAATAGCTGAAAGGAAGAATGGGACTTTAGAAAACAATGCTAGAGCAATGCTTATTGAAAAGCATCTTCCGAATCAGTATTGGGCACAAGCAATAGCTACAGCACACTACTTGCTTAATCGGCTTCCTACTGAACCGATACAAGGTATGACTCCTTATGAAGCATTCACTGGACACAAGCCACGAATTGGGCATCTCCGCATATTTGGTTGCATAGCATATGCCCACATACATGATGATCATCGCAGGAAATTGGATGCAAAGTCACGCAAATGCATCATGGTTGGCTACAATGAAGAAAGCAAAGCATACAAATTGTATGATCCATCAACCGCAAAGTCATTATCTCTAGAGATGTAATCTTTGATGAGGAATCAGAATGGAAAACCTCACCTACACAGGAGATAGAAGCATCAACTTCATAGTCATCTACAGAACAGGTTGATGAAGAAGAGCAAGAATTGCCAGCAACACCCCAAGCAGAGCCACAGCAGCTCAGACGGTCTACTAGGGAAAGCAGACCTCCAGCCAGATTGACATATGCTCAGAAAGGCAAAGCAATTCAGGTGGAAACCACCAACTATGCTCTTATGACTACCATCATGGCTACAGAAGAGCCAGTGTACTTCGAAGACATAGTAGACAAGCCAGAATGGCAAACTGCTATGAATGAAGAAATGGATGCTTTGTATAAAAATAACACTTGGGAATTATGCGACCTTCCACCAGGAAAGAAGGCCATAGCAAACACATGGGTATACAAAGTGAAGTACAATCCAGATGGAAGTATTTAGAGATACAAAGCCAGATTAGTTGCAAAAGGATTTGCACAACAATATGGTCAAGACTATGATGAGACTTATGTTCCAGTAGCAAAGATGGATTCCATACAGTTCTTGATGTCACTAGCGACACTCAGCAAATGGAATGTGTATCAGCTTGATGTCAAGAATGCATTTCTCAATGGTTATCTAGACGAGGAAGTCTACATGCAACAACCCGTAGGTTATGTTGAACCAGGAAAGGAGAAAAAGGTTTGCCATCTCAAGAAAAGTCTCTACGGCTTAAAGCAAGCACCCAGAAGTTGGTACAGCAGAATTGACAAGTATTTTGTTGATCTGGGATACATGAAATCCAATGCAGATCATGCTCTCTACTACAAAGTTCAAGGGGAAGACATTACTATTGCAGTTTTGTACGTAGATGATCTGATTGTGACAGGAAGCAAGGATAGCTTCATCAGAAAATTGAAACAAGACTTATCTGCAGAGTTCGACATGAAAGATCTTGGACTTATGCACTATTGTCTTGGAATTGAGTTCTGGAGAGATTCAGATAGCACATTCATGAGTCAGCTCAAGTATATTGACAGTCTCCTGAAGAAGTTTCATATGGCAGATTGCAAGATTGCAGCCACTCCCATGGAACAGAGTTTGAAACTTACTAAAGATTCAGAAAAGCCTACGGTCAATGACAGATACTACAGGCAGCTCATCGGATCTCTTATATATCTGACAATCACATGGCCAGATATTTGTTATGCAGTAAGCTCACTAGCACAGTTTATGGCAAATCTAAAACAGTCTCACTGGAATGTAGCCAAAAGAGTCTTGAGATACATCAGAGGTACAAGATAGTTTGGGATAGAATACAGAGGAAGTCATCCACGGTTGCATGGATACTGTGACAGTGACTATGACGGAGATCATGAGACCAGGAGATTGACACAGGGATATGCATTTTTCCTTGGTCAAGGTGCTATATCATGGTTGTCAAACAAACAGCCAACTGTTTCTTTGTCTTCGACTGAAGCAGAATATAGACCACTCACTACAGGTGCATGTGAGGCTATATGGCTCAGAAGACTATTGTCAGAAACAGATTACTTTGATGAGTCAAAGCCAACAACAATATACTGTGATAATCAATCGGCTCAAGCATTGGCCAAAAATCCAGTATATCACTCTAGGACAAAGCACATTGATGTCAGAGAGCACTTCATCAGAGAAAGAGTGTTACTTGGTGACATCACACTGCAGCATTGTGATAGCAAAGAAAATGTTGCAGACATCTTTACCAAACCACTCGGTAAATAGCTATTCGAGAAACACCGACTAGCTCTTGGTTTGACGCAGAGGAAGGACATTCCCATTAAAGGGGTGTGATGGAATGTAATGCTTAGTCCTTCTTCGATTCCCCAGAATCATCATCTTGAGGGAAGGCCTACTTCATGATGTTGATCTTGAGGGAAGGTGTTGAGAGTTCACGCTCAACATCATGTGATCATGTGTGCATAGCAGCATCACGTGATCATATGTGCATAGCACTAACCTTATAGAGTGCTATAAAGGAAAGGGTTAGATCCCCTAACCCTAACCTTAAAAGGGTTTATATATATTCTATTTTTTCAACTAAATCTAGTGTACAGTTAGTCATTTGTGGTGTGCTCTCTAGCTGTGCCCTCTCTCCTCATCTCCACTCTTCTCCTCTCCCCTCTTCATATTTTGTCAGGGCCAACCCTTTTTCTTGTTGCACTCTCCCTTTCTTTACATTCACAAGGCTCTCAGGCTAGTAGGGTGCCAAGGCATCTTCACTACCCTTTCCTTCTCTCCTCTATTGTTACCACTCTTCGTGTGTCGAAAATAGCACTTGTGTTAATTATATAAGAGCGCTTGGGACAATCCCAAAATTAGGAGATGCTCCTACCAGGATGTTTGGGACAAACCTAGCATTAGGAGTGCTCCTAACCGGGTACCAAATAGCTAGATTGTGTTAACCTCACCCATCCGAATCCCAAGCCATCTGAGGCTTAAAACTCGTCTGTGAGGCTCAAAAGCTAGAGTGGTGAGGCCAATCTTGAGCCATTTGTGGCTCAAACCCCGTAAAGCCTGTAACTGTACTCCATGGCTGCGACCATTGAAGTAAATCATGAAGCCTAATCACCTCCAGTCACTCATTACCATGCATTTTGTGACTGTAGTCTATGGATGTTAACAAGTCCCATGATTGGCACAAGGTCTTACATGCATTCTACATGTTATCTTGAAAGAAGAGTAGAACTAAGATTGCGATGCTTTCGTGTATGTAGCTTATACGATTGTGACACATTGTTATAACTCCTTTGTTGCTTGGGCAGTTTATCCTCCCAATTATAGTGAGAGGATGCTTCTCAGAAGATATTAAAACCGCTATCTACAAGATCAGTGGCATTGTCAGGTATGCTTATTATCATGTGACCTTCATTATATTTCATACAATTTTAAATGATAGGTATAAAATATTGAATCTTACAAGAGAATGTGGAATAGGTGGATCTCACAAAAAGAAATCTCTGTATCGAGCATCGAGAGGGCTAAGGTGGAGTCCATTGAAGTTGTTTTCTTGCTTGAGAAGCACTTTCCCTCAAGCATTATGACGACTCAGGTGCACTTGCTTGTACATGTAGTTGATGAGGTCGCCATTGCAGGAACTGTTCATAGTTGTTAGATGTTTTTCCTTGAATAGTTTATGAAAACCTTGAAGGGAATTGTAAGGAAAAGAGCTAGACCCAAAGCAAGGATGGTAGATGGATGGCTTGTGTAGGAGTCATTAGTATACATCACAAAGTTTCTTGCATCCATGAATGCCATATGCTTGAAACATCAAGGATGATGATCGTGTCATTGCAGAGGTTCCCCAGGTAAAGGAGTTGAAAGAAAGATGAGTGAAGAGCAAAGAGACTAGTTCCGAGATGCAAAGATGGGTGGAGAGATATGAAGAGGCCAAAGCAAAAAGAATAAATGAGAGGGCAAGATTTAGAGTCATGCACAGGCGGAGGGTGCCATATCCACCGGACCATATCTCTAAAATTTTGAGTGAATCAGAGATGTATAGTTATTTTTTGGAGTCCCTAAACTTTCAAAAATAAAACTATATTTTAGGGACTCACCAGAATCTCAAAAATAAATGCCATATCTAATAGCTCAAAACTTGGGAGATTGCTCTAGAGCATCACATTCTAAAAGTGCCCAAAGAGATAAATCATGTTCCTAATAGTGATGAGGACATTAGAGACACAGCCTCATTCTCGTTGTTTTTCTCTTGCATTGACAATACATAATAAACAAAAAGGATGTGATAGTACATAGAAGATAAGCATGGCTCCCATGCAAGGGTGACATACATTAATTAAGAAATAGTCCAATTTTTTAAGTCTTCGATGTGGACCCCATGTCGCCGTCCTAGAGGAATTCACCAACAATGGATATTTGGAGAACTTTTTGGAGTAGTAGATGAGCATGCTAAATGCATGATCACTTCAAAGGGTCTAGTTCATAGTAAGTTATCCAATATACAAATGTGTGCAAGTTGGACCGTATTGTACCAATCCTAGTCTCTTTAGGATAAGATTAAAGCAAAGTGAGGGACACAAAAAGGCCCACATTATGGGTTACATTAACCACAACTGGCATCTCACATGAATGTAAAGTGTGGTGCGTGCAAGTTGCACTAATACTCAGATTCCCAAAAAAAAGAGAAAAAAATATCTTTGAAATCTTGGTACCTCACTCTCCTCCCATAATCTCTATCACATGCATTGACTTGCAGCTATGGTAAACCCTTACCTCAATATGACAGATTGAACACTTTCAAACCACAATGAACATTCTATCCCTTATCCTCTTCCTCTCATAGTTCAACTTTGTTCCATCATCCTCCTAGCACGCTAGGTGCAAGAGCTATGGACTATAGTCCTCCTAAATGAAGAGGTAGGAAATAAATATTTCCTCCAATAAATTCCATGACACCCCCTTATCTATCATAATACAAGCAACAGCCTATCAGTATCATAACTATTATTGCTGATATCATTGTATTACCATCGACATCATGGTATTACCGATGGTATCATTGTATTCCTGCCCATGTACCTAAATGATTCACTAGTAAACTTTTTGGTTTACGAACATGATAATGTTATTTACATGCTATTTTGCACCAAAATGAATAATCGTGAATAGGCTTTAACAAAAACGTGAAAACATCAATAAAATCCACGAGCTGGATCTATATTCAAGTGGCACCATAAGAAGATATAAGTGAGTGAATGGATAGAACACTTACCAACTTTTAGGGCTCATTAAGGTAGAGTCACTCTCGATAAAATAGGATTAGATAATAAAGTAACCCATGTTATATACGAGAGGTGGATTCCTATATAATGTCCCACCAGTGACATTAAAACATTGTGCCTAGACAACCAACCTCCTCCTTTGGTTTCGATCATAATGATTAGGGATCTCACACATTGCTGATGATCGTATACTATCACGGACACTATGAATCTTAAGCAAATCCTCTGAAGTCTCCAAGCTAAATTGGGTCTTCCCCCAATTGCACAATTCCATCATGATCCTAGAGATCATTCAAAGTTGGATCATCACTCCTGACCCACAATCGAGGACTAGCTACAACCACAGGGAACTGTTTTAAAATGAAAAATGATAAGAAAATCTTTAGAGAATATATATTATGTTCCATTTTGAACACAATCATGCACAATCTTTAGGGAAAAAATATGGGTTGATTTTAATTCATGATTAAACTCTTCTAAAAGAAATCAAATGAGAATGAAATCCTTAGGAAAAAGATATGGACCCTTTGTGTATTGAAGACATTCATCCTTCTTTGTACAAGGCATGTAACCAGATTTGTGGTAGACAGGCTTTTGTTGTCCACCACTTAACTACTAACTCTAAAATGAACTTGAATCCTAACATTTTATCAAACTTTTAAAGGTGAATGAATAAAAATATGGACATGAGATGTGACACAGGGTCTGTTAGAACCCGATCCTCCTTGCAAATGTAAGTGGGATGCGTCAATTTTACGAGCAAAAACCTATGAGCAAGTTTATCCGAGCGTGTTTTTCAAGAGATTTAAAAAACTGTATTTCTTTAGGAAACATGGTTTTTACACTTTTATTTTAACTAGAACTAGATTCCTTCATCATAAAAATATACAGACGAGTCACTCATTCATTTTTACATAACATAAATTTTCTTATTCATAGACATCCCTTTGTACCCCTATTATTACTTTAAAAAAGTGTTGAAAAATTATTCCTTTAATAAACATTCCTCATAATCACTCTCAATGTAATAATATTATACATATATAATTATTTATTAAACACATTTATATCATATGGCAATATCTTTCTAGTTTTTTTACAGCATAAATAACAAGATATTTATGGACATGTTTCTAAATAAGTTTAAATTACTATAAATAAGTATTAACTTGGGCTTATATCTCACTCTCATAAAATACATGTAATATTTAATACTATCTATGCAAGATTTTCCAAAATATAATGCCATAGATGTGCTCAAATGGGGTTTTCCAATCAATTTGAGTGGCTGGATGACTATATTTGGACATTGGATGTGAAAGTTATGTCACTTTTAAACGTGTTGTCCAAGGTAGTTTCAGCAGCGAAACTACCTTGGAAGACCTACTTCAAAGGGGTTTCGCTAGCGAAACTACCTTGATGGCTTGATTCAATGAGTTTTCTTTGGAGAAACCCTTTCATGAAGATAGGTTGAGAGAGTTTTTTTAGTGTCACCCCCTATTAAGTAAAAGTTGTAAGAAGGATCATAAGGGAATTTTCATAAAGAAGTCTACTGTACATGTGGGTTTCTTCAAAAGCCATTCCATTATGTTCTCACCATTCCCAAAGATTCACGTAAAGATTTGTGTATAAATAAGCATTGTTATAATACTTTGCATATTTCTAAGTGAAACTATGTTTTCTTTTGATCCATTTTTACCATATTTTTGCATAGTTGGAAGCTTTTTTTTCCTTTGCTCGAGCGCTCGAAAGATTTTGATCGAAAAATGCTCGTCCCCATGTGAGAGCAAGTGCCAATCAATCTAAATTCAAGGGCCCAAAATCATACACATGGCTCAACGAGGACTCAAGAAAACCAAACTTTCTCCTCATGCCTACCGTAATAAATATTTTCATATCATCTATTGTTCATAGAATTTTAACCTAAGGAATGCACTTAGCCGTGTTCGCACGTCCATGTTGCACACTCATGTTTGTGAAAGTTTTTCCTTAATGTACTCAAGTTTCAATTAAGTAAGGTTTGTGGGTTTTGAAAAATACAGTTGCGCTCTATATTATTTGCCGGTATTCTGTGGACAGGTTACACTAGGGACTAGCCACGGTAAGTGTGATTTCCGAAATGTTTGACCGTTCTGTGGTTCCATCGCAGCTGCTTTGTTTGCCACTTCCCCTCGCCTTATCACTTATGGACAGCAATGCGGCGTAGGTTGTGACGGGTCTGTTATTTGAGCCTCCAACTGTCATTTCCTCCAAAACAAAGTACCGCAGTTATTTTGGAGCAAACTTAAGCAGACGCATTAAGACCCAGTACTGTTTATTTAAGTTCTGTTTACCAAGTGTCTCAATGGCCGAAAGCTTAGCATGCGAGTTGAGGGCGGGTCGTTGGCGCTCCACATCAGCACTCTATCTGCGCAGTTTTACAATTTACAATTTAATTTGAGGATTTCCGATGAGGAAAACAAGTACGCATCTGCAGAAGGTGTGAGAACGCTGAAGAAAAAGATACGCAGGGTGAGGCTAGCTCCGTTGTCAGCAGAGTATCCGCGGAAATGAGAAGCAAGAATGGCACGTTAAGCTTACCTCGGGAACCTGAAACGTAACCATTGGGAGCGGTGGCAACAAAGACGAGCAGGCAGATGGCTACTGCAAGACTTAGTCTAGTGCCACGGAGCTGCGCTGTTATGCAGTCCTTCATTGGGGCGCTTGGGGAAGCAAGCAGCAGCACAATGGACAAGAAAGCCAAACAGAAACATAGTTGCTGATGAACGTGGGAGTCAAGTTTTTTAAGAGACCCGCCTTTCCTTTCGTTCAGTCATGACTATAAATTTTTCTTGAAAGAATTGACTAGTGGCTCCACACGAGGATGACTCTTTCCATTCATCACTTCCTTTCATAGTCATGACCAGCAATTTCTTGTTGATAGGTGATCGCACACGTAAATCACTCTTTCCATGGACTTTTTCCCATCTTGGATGTTGACATTTTAACGAGAGCATTCCTCTCCCTCTTGTATTTCGTGAGGAATACCAGCGGACAAGAAAGCCAAACAGAAACATAGTTGCTGATGAACGTGGGAGTCAAGTTTTTTAAGAGACCCGCCTTTCCTTTCGTTCAGTCATGACTAGAAATTTTTTCTTGAAAGAAAATGGACTAGTGGCTCCACACGAGGATGACTCTTTCCATTCATGACTTCCTTTCATCAAGTCATGACCAGCAATTTCTTCTTGATAGGTGGATTGCACACGTAAATCACTCTTTCCATGGACTTTTTCCCATCTTGGATATTGACATTTTAAAGAAGCATTGAATTTCCTCTCCCTCGTGTATTTCAACTCTAAAAGTAACCCCAACAATTTCAAGGTAAGACATTGTTTTGAAAACTGACAATTGTAGAACAAGGAGGGTTCACTACTTGAAAACCCTATATACCAAGTGCATTTAACGAGTATTAGTATAACCCTTTATCTATATATCATAAGGATTCCTTTTTCTATACAAACTTTTGATTTTTTCCAATATCACAATTAAAAAACCCCTTAATTAGTTACTACATTTCTATCAATTAAAAAAAAAAAAACTTTTGTTGAACCCATGTGCTATACTTACATATGAAGAGTGACACTCTCAAGTTGTAGACATACAATCTTTTTCCTACTACCTTTATGAACCTTACTTCGAAAATAATATCGACTACTCCCTTTTGGCACTACAATCTCCTTAACAATGCTACTTTGAAGCATAACATCAACTCGTTATGATCCTTCAAATGTAAAAGTAACTAGCAATGTTCCTATTACAATAATGATGCCCAAAAATAAAAATCAACAAACAATTAACCTGAGCACCATGATCACAATGCACAAGAGATGGCTGACTATGTAATATGTTGTATTGAACCTGATAATGAATATTTACATTTTACCAGTTATGGTATTTATAATGTGTGTAATATCATGTGGCATACATAACGTAAAATAAGAGGGCTAGGGACCCGTGGTTGAGGTGGCAAGCTTACTCATGTTGCAAGTCAGGTGAATGCAACAAAATATATTATTAAATTCACTTTCTAAATGTAAATTAAAAAAATTATAATGACTTATAAGGGTTTTTTAAATGGTTTTTAAGAAAGCTACAAGTTTGAATAAAAAAGAGCCACTTTATTTAGTCAAAATTTCTTAGGTAATGGAATTCTAATATGCCCTATTGAATGCATGTGATAGTCTAGTTTTCTATAAAGTAAATTCCCTATGTGTGCCAATCTCTCATAGTGAAAAATCCCATATATACATTAAATAGGGTGGTTGTGCACATGCACATCATAGTTTCATAAGGGAAAAGTAGCTTGAGGTCATAAGCATATGCATATCAACTCAAAACCTAGCGATCAAGTAGTCGAAACGATTAGAAAGAATGTTTTGTGAATGATTGTGTTGCCAGATTGATAGAGAACATATCGCTTCCTTCACACATTCACGCTAGAGCATAGCCAGGCTCTGATACCATGTTGAGAGAAAGAGAAAGAGGAGAGAGACAAACACAAGAGTTGTGTTGAGAGGAAGAGAAAGAGGAGAGAGACCGACACAAGAGTTGCTCCCAAGAAAGTGTTTCTATTCATAGATCATAGGCATATATATAGTTGAGGACTAGGCTGAGTTAGGGCAAGCTATATATAGCTCTAACAAGAGAAAGATAGAGAGAGAGAGAGAGATGTACACATGCACCATGTAGTACACACATTCACTCTCTTTCTTTTGGGATGTGCTAGTCTATTCTTTTGGTAGTTTAATGCCCTTGCACTATAGTTTTCCATTCTCATTTTGCACTAAGTGAGTGTTAGCCTTTGTGTTCCATATCAAGCTACACACACACACACACACACACACACACACACACACACACACCCACATAGAGAGAGAGAGAGAGATGTACACATGCACTCATGTAGTACACACATTCACTTTCTTTCTTTCGGGACGTGCTAGTCTATTCTTTTGGTAGTTTAATGCCCTTGCACTATAGTTTTCCATTCTCATTTTGCACTAGGTGAGTGTTAGCCTTTGTGTTTCATATCAAGCTATAGATTATAATAAGAGTATTGAATTGAGTGTTATGTTGTGAATTGGGTGCACTGGATACATATTGCTATCATAATTGCCATGTTAAAATGAGGGGGTGTCACTATGTATAAACCGTCTATATCACGTGCGTTCAAGGCCTATATTTAAAATCCCTTATCTGTAAATTTTTTCATTAATAAAATGTACCCCTTTTCTATACAAATCTGTAAATTTTTTCCAAAACTATTTTAAATAGTCCCTTATGTATATTTATTTCTGTAAATTTTAGAAATAAAAAATATCCTTCTGTTGAACTCATGTGATAGGGTTACATATGATGACTGAACCCCCCGAGGAATGGAAAAGGTTCATACTTTCATAGAATTAACAATATTTGAAGCAAAAGCAAAAGCAATAAATAAATATATATACTTAATGATAAGAAGCTTCCTGATATAGTGTCGCCCTCCTGCTTTTAGTCTCCACCAGTTGATCACACCATCTTGCACTCAGTATTTGTGTTCCCTTGGATTTAACACACTAGCATATCATGCTTTTACATTCCCACATGAAGAAATAAGATGCTCAATCACATAAAGCAAGCTTCTTTAACTATAGGACTCCATAAAAATTTAGATGAAGAGGAGACCCAACACCCATCGGTCATATCCATAAAAACCAAGAGCACAGGATCATTGTTGTAACCGTAGTCAATCTTTAGAGATCAAGATCTTATCTAATCAATGCCAAGTAGAGTCTCAATCTTGTCGGTAAGAGTAAGGTAGCCCAATCTACATGCTTTTATAGTGATAATTATATACGTTCAATAGACTAGAAAGTTGATTGAGAAAATCACTTGGACAAAAGGTTATCTATCATATGAAAGGAATTCTTGATTTCTATTAGGTCATTAGTGAAAACAAGAGTTTAGCGCTCCAGCACTTGTGGTTTCATACTGCTTTTGCAAAAGTAAAAGCCAATGATGCTTCACATATATTAAGCTAGTTTTTATTTAGTGCATCCTTTACTGACCTGTTTTTTATTTAGTTCATCACTTCCTGAGTATTTGCGTAAGTGCTTTGCTACTCAACATTCATAGAACATCCTTCAAGCTCTGTTGATATCTATACTCGGGTGCCTCACAAAACTTGATTGTTTTTCAGCAATCACTATGACATACATCTATGTGTTGGAGCTTTTCTTTGCCTATTGGTATAGAGATAAACTAACTTTCTTTAATGTTGTACATGATTGGGAACTATGATATCATCGTAGTTCAGTACAATGCTTTGTTCTTGATATTCTACTTGAAAGGTTATGTTATTTGTATTCCACTACATTCATATGCTTGGTGCTTTGTTCACAATAATAACACATGTATTATTATGTTTTGCTAACAAGTTTAGGTACAGCTTCAAGTTTCCATAAATCTCGGTTAAAGAGACTTGCCAAATATTCTATATTAAGCTTTACTTTTAGCATGAGCTGATTGATTCAAAGGAGCTTCCAAAATATTTTGTATTGTTTTGAAGGCTAGATTTTCTTCGAGTATCTTATCATTTACTTTTGATTTCCTAAATGTTTTATGTTATTTTGAAGGTGAGAGTTACTTTTGATTATCTTATGATTTAGAAAGCAGGTTCTCTTTCATATTTGTTAATCAAGCATGCTTATAGGCCATCCATTGTATTTGATCTGGAGTAGGATAAATATTATGTAGGTGTGCTTGATATGCAAAAGAAAATGTCGATCTAATGTTTCTTTCTCTCTTATAAGCTAATATCTTGCTTGACTTGCTCGTCATGTATTCAACACTAGCTTCACTTTCATAAGTTGGTCCATCCTATGAAAGAAAAGGACTTGCAGAATTTTTTACGTTATTAACATTTTAACATGTTTTCTTTCAATGTTTCTTTTCTATTTAGCTTTGATATCATTACTCCTTGGCTATGTTACTCCTTGGATATGTTACTTCACATATGTGAAGGTGCTTCTCACATGTTTTCTTGTCATTTTCAAGGCACTCGTTTATTTCCAAGGTGAGCTCATATGTTCTCTTTCATCACACTCAGTTGTTTCTCCGAGTACATGCAGGTTTGCACAGATGCCTAGATACAATCCAATGGACTAAATGCACATTCGATACCTACAGGATGAGTACATTTACTTTTTTTTTCATACTCATCTATATTTAGGACTGCATGCAAGGTCTTGCCAGACCAACGATTTGTTCCTTCTTTGTCGATTAACTTATTGATGACTTATGGTATGTATTTACTTATTGGTTCAAGCAAGGCATACTTTTATTTTGCCCTTGAGGTATACTTATATGTCTTTCACGATGAACACCTATGGCTGACTTATTGAGTACTCATTTGGCCGTGGCATCTATGGATTACTTATTGCATACTCGTTTGAACATGGTAAGGTTCAACGTTTTTCAGTCCTCATTTCGATGTGACACATATTTATCTGGCTTTCATGATGGACACATATGGATTACTTTTTGAGTACTCATTTAGACATGGTCATATTGCGTACTCATTTGCACGTGGCAAGGTTCACTGTCTTTTAGACACTACAAGGCATAGGCCATTTTCCGACGGAAATACCGACGCTTTTTACATTAAATTTTTTTTTTTCACGGGCGCAAAGGTCGCTATAAAAGTCGTTAAAATCGTCGAAAAAGGAGCGTCGCTATAAACCGTCGCTATATAGCGACGCTGTTAATCGTCGCTATATAGCGACGATGTAAACGTCGCTATATAGCGACGATAAAAACGTCGCTATATAGCGACTCTGTTAATCGTCGCTATATAGCGACACTGGTAAACGTCGCTATATAGCGACAATTAACAGAAGGTAAAAAAAATGGTTAGTGGGGCTAAACAGGGCTTCCTTTTGGCCCTGTTTAGCCCCACTAACCCTTTTTTTTTTTTTGTAATTACAAAAGAAAGTTTTTTATAACAAAATTTCCCTTGCTTGCAGGTGATACAAAATTGTTCTTGTGAACGATGAGGAAGAAATGCATATACATATACAACTGTGTTTGAAACAAAATTACCCTATGAAAGGGCGATACAAAATGGCTCTAACGAGCGGATATGAAAAATGCTACTACCACTACTAATCCGAATCCGAATCCGAATCCTCTTGTTGGGCTGTTCCCTGGTCCTCGGCACCTGCATCTTCTCCCTCGTCCCCGACACCTGCGTCTTCTCCTTCGTCATCGGCACCTGCATCCGATCCTTGCCCCTGTTGATCGCTCGTCTCTGATGATGGGACGCTTGAGCTTTGACCCTGAGAGTGAACCATATAAATCAAAAATTAGATTGGAACTTAAATTAAAAAGTGAGATTACAAGCAGGAGTAAACTTATACCGTGCAAGCAGCCACCTCAGCCCAATCGACTGTCGCTCCCATTGCCTCTTGCTCAATGAACCACGGCTTGGTTCCTATCCGAAATGCACGCCGCGTCTCTACATCCGTAGGAAGACGACCCATCGCAGCTTGCTGTGGATCCAATTTACGAGAGTTAGAGTTAGCTAAAGTGCATGTAATATGTAAGTAAAACAAATAGAACAATACATTAAATGGAAAGAAGTAAACTTACCACGGTTGCCTCGAACGCATACCGTCCGCCTGCACCAAAGTGCGAAGTACCTACGACATCCAGCCGTCTCTTCGCAGCCCTCCTCTGACCCTCGAACATTTCAGGATGGTCCCTATGTTGCTTCTTGAAGTACTTCCAATCAGCTTTGTCTGCCCAGCTGGGTTTAGCCAACCCCTTTGTAATGGAAGTACGCATGGTTGATCTGCGATGCTTTAGGACCAAACCCATGCGCTCGAGCATATAACTGTTATTAAACTCCACATTTGGCAGATTAGGATATCTTTGTTTTAACTCATCGATCACCGCCTGCTTCTTTTGGCCATCTTGATACCGCCAATCGATATTTATGCCGCTCTTGAAGTGATGACTCATCAACCGCCTCATGGCGGCCATCACTGCTTTGCCCTTTTTGTCTTCTATTATCTCTCCGGCAGATGCGATTTGATAGGAGAGATCCCCTGATGAGTAAGGGGGACTGACGGTAGCAGAGTCTGAAGGAGTGGAAGCTGCGCGACCGCTTCCGGATCGAGGAGTAGCTGTGGGAGTAGGAGAGGGAAAGGGACCTGACTGATACTGTGTCTCCGGACCAAGTGGAGACCTAAAGGAGCGTGAGTGTGCTGACTCGTCTACATCTCCTGAGTCAGCACAACATGAGCCGCCCATCCTACTCTTCCTTCCCTTGCGGGAGGCATGCGCAGGTGATGATCCCGCGGTCGAAGGGGCGCGAGGGGATGGCTGGGCTGTACGTCCACCCGTCGGTGTAGGGGAAGGAATTGCGGAGGTCCTCTGAGAGAGCAGAGAGAAGAATCTCGCTGCCTCCTCATCGCTCATCTGTGCTACAAACTCGTCGGGAGTCCCAACAAAGCCATGCGCGGCTAGCAAAGGAGTCCCCTGAGGGGTAGTCGCAGTGCTACATGGAAGAGGGGTCGGACCAGGGGTAGTCACAGTGCTAGGACCGAGAGGAGTCGGACCAGGGGTAGTCCTCGGGGTAGTCGCCTGAGAGGAATCAAAGTCCTCTGGAGCATATAGATCGTGAGCTCTCCTCCTGCAAGGCTGTCCGTACTCGTCCGATGAGCGACGTGATCCCATGTCTAACATAGACACAAACACGAAAACAGAAAACGAATAAACAAACATGAGCATTCTCATAGGCATAGGCATAGGCAAGAAGAAAGAAGAGGGAAAGGAAAGAAGAGGGAAAGGAAAGAGGGAAAGAAGAGGGAAAGATAAGAGGGAAAGAAGATGTAAAGGAAAGAAAAGAATGAGAATGAGGAAATAGAGAATGAGAGAAAGGGAAAGAGATGAGGGAAAATAGAGAATGAGAGAAGGGGGAAATGAGAGAAGGGGGAAATAGAGTGGGAAATAGAGAATGAGCTTATGCAGAAATAGAGAATGAGCTTATGCTTCTCTCATTCTCTATTTCCGCATAAGCTCACGCATAAGCATGAGCTTATGCGGAAACTTAAGCATAAGCTCATGCACATGCATGAGCATAAGCATGAGAAGGATGAGTTTCCGCATGCTTATGCTCATGCGGAAAAAGAGAAGGAGCTTATGCAGAAAAAGAGAAGGAGAGAAGCATCTCTCATTCTCTATTTCCGCATAAGCTCCTTCTCTTTTTCCGCATGAGCTTATGCTTATGCTCATGGGTGAGCATGAGCTTATGCTCATGTTTCTCCATATGCGAAAATAGAGGAGGAGAGAAGCATAAGCTTCTCTCATTCTCTATTTCCGCATATGCTCACGCAAAAGAGAAAGAGAAAGAGCTTATGCGGAAAAAGAGAAAGAGCTTATGCGGAAAAAGAGAATGAGATCCGCATATGCTTCTCTCATTCTCTATTTCCGCATAAGCTCTTGCGGAAACTTCCGCATAAGCTCATGCTCATGAATGAGCATAAGCATGAGCTTATGCTTATGCTTATGCATAAGCATAAGCATAAGCTCATGCTTATGCTCATGCGGAAATAGAGAAGGAGCTTATGCGGAAAAAGAGAAGGAGCTTATGCGGAATAAGAGAAGGAGCTCATGCGGAAACTTGCGGAAAGTTGCATGAGCATAAGCATTAGCTTATGCTTATGCTTATGCTTATGCTTGCGGAAACTTGCGGAAACTTGCGCATAAGCTCTTGCGGAAACTTGCGCATAAGCTCTTGCGGAATTATGCGCATAAGCTCATGACAAGCTCCTTCTCTCATTCCGCATAAGCTCCTTCTCTATTTTTGCATGAGCATAAGCATGAGCTTATGCTTATGCTTATGCATAAGCATAAGCATAAGCTCATGCTTATGCTCATGCGGAAATAGAGAAGGAGCTTATGCGGAATGAGAGAAGGAGCTTATGTGGAAAAAGAGAATGAGAGAAGCATATGCTTCTCTCATTCTCTATTTCCGCATAAGCTCTTGCGGAAACTTCCGCATAAGCTCATGCTCATGAATGAGCATAAGCATGAGCTTATGCTTATGCTTATGCTTAAGCATAAGCATAAGCTCATGCTTATGCTCATGCGGAAATAGAGAAGGAGCTTATGCGGAATGAGAAAAGGAGCTTATGCGAAAAAAGAGAATGAGAGAAGCATATGCTTCTCTCATTCTCTATTTCCACATAAGCTCTTGCGGAAACTTACGCATAAGCTCATGCTCATGAATGAGCATAAGCATGAGCTTATGCTTATGCTCATGCGGAAAAAGAGAAGGAGCTTATGCGGAAAAAGAGAAGGAGCACTTGCGGAAACTTGCGGATAAGCTCTTGCGGAAACTTGCGCATAAGCTCATGCTCATGCATGAGCATAAGCATTAGCTTATGCTTATGCTTATGCTTGCGGAAACTTGCGGAAACTTGCGGAAACTCATGCTTATGCTCATGCGGAAATAGAGAAGGAGCTTATGCGGAAAAAGAGAAGGAGCTTATGCGGAATAAGAGAAGGAGCTCATGCGGAAACTTGCGGAAACTTGCGCATAAGCTCTTGCGGAAACTTGCGCATAAGCTCATGACAAGCTCCTTCTCTCATTCTGCATAAGCTCCTTCTCTATTTCTGCATGAGCATAAGCATGAGCTTATGCTTATGCTTATGCATAAGCATAAGCATAAGCATAAGCATAAGCTCATGCTTATGCTCATGCGGAAATAGAGAAGGAGCTTATGCGGAATGAGAGAAGGAGCTTATGCAGAAAAAGAGAATGAGAGAAGCATATGCTTCTCTCATTCTCTATTTCCGCATAAGCTCTTGCGGAAACTTCCGCATAAGCTCATGCTCATGAATGAGCATAAGCATGAGCTTATGCTTAAGCATAAGCATAAGCATAAGCATAAGCTCATGCTTATGCTCATGCGGAAATAGAGAAGGAGCTTATGCGGAATGAGAGAAGGAGCTTATGCGGAAAAAGAGAATGAGAGAAGCATATGCTTCTCTCATTCTCTATTTCCGCATAAGCTCTTGCGGAAACTTACGCATAAGCTCATGCTCATGAATGAGCATAAGCATGAGCTTATGCTTATGCTCATGCATAAGCATAAGCATAAGCTCATGCTTATGCTCATGCGGAAAAAGAGAAGGAGCTTATGCGGAAAAAGAGAAGGAGCACTTGCGGAAACTTGCGGATAAGCTCTTGCGGAAACTTGCGCATAAGCTCATGCTCATGCATGAGCATAAGCATGAGCTTATGCTTATGCTTATGCTTATGCTTGCGGAAACTTGCGGAAACTTGCGGAAACTTGCGAAAACTTGCGGAAACTTGCGGAAACTCATGCTTATGCTCATGCAGAAATAGAGAAGGAGCTTATGCGGAAAAAGAGAAGGAGCTTATGCGGAATAAGAGAAGGAGCTCATGCGCATAAGCTCTTGCGGAAACTTGCGCATAAGCTCTTGCGGAAACTTGCGCATAAGCTCATGACAAGCTCCTTCTCTCATTCCGCATAAGCTCCTTCTCTATTTCCGCATGAGCATAAGCTCATGCTTATGCTCATGCGGAAATAGAGAAGGAGCTTATGCGGAATGAGAGAAGGAGCTTATGCGGAAAAAGAGAATGAGAGAAGCATATGCTTCTCTCATTCTCTATTTCCGCATAAGCTCTTGCGGAAACTTCCGCATAAGCTCATGCTCATGAATGAGCATAAGCATGAGCTTATGCTTATGCTTATGCTTAAGCATAAGCATAAGCTCATGCTTATGCTCATGCGGAAATAGAGAAGGAGCTTATGCGGAATGAGAAAAGGAGCTTATGCGGAAAAAGAGAATAAGAGAAGCACAAGCTTCTCTCATTCTCTATTTCCGCATAAGCTTAATCGGAAACTTACGCATAAGCTCATGCTCATGAATGAGCATAAGCTCATGCTTATGCTCATGCGGAAATAGAGAAGGAGCTTATGCGGAATGAGAGAAGGAGCTTATGCGGAAAAAGAGAATGAGAGAAGCATAAGCTTCTCTCATTCTCTATTTCCGCATAAGCTCTTGCGGAAACTTACGCATAAGCTCATGCTCATGAATGAGCATAAGCATGAGCTTATGCTTATGCTTATGCATAAGCATAAGCATAAGCATAAGCATAAGCTCATGCTTATGCTCATGCGGAAATAGAGAAGGAGCTTATGCGGAATGAGAGAAGGAGCTTATGCGGAAAAAGAGAATGAGAGAAGCATATGCTTCTCTCATTCTCTATTTCCGCATAAGCTCTTGCGGAAACTTACGCATAAGCTCATGCTCATGAATGAGCATAAGCATGAGCTTATGCTTATGCTTATGCATAAGCATAAGCATAAGCATAAGCATAAGCTCATGCTTATGCTCATGTGGAAATAGAGAAGGAGCTTATGCGGAATGAGAGAAGGAGCTTCTCTCATTCTCTATTTCCGCATAAGCTTATGAGGAAACTTACGCATAAGCTCATGCTCATGAATGAGCATAAGCATAAGCTCATGCTTATGCTCATTCATGAGCATGAGCTTATGCGTAAGTTTCCTCATAAGCTTATGCGGAAATAGAGAATGAGAGAAGCTTATGCTTCTCTCATTCTCTATTTCCGCATAAGCTTATGAGGAAACTTACGCATAAGCTCATGCTCATGAATGAGCATAAGCATAAGCTCATGCTTATGCTCATGCGAAAATAGAGAAGGAGCTTATGCGGAATGAGAGAAGGAGCTTATGCGGAAACTTATGCATAAGCTCATGCTCATGAATGAGCATAAGCATGAGCTTATGCTTATGCTTATGCATAAGCATAAGCATAAGCTCATGCTTATGGTCATGCGGAAAAAGAGAATGAGAGAAGCTTATGCGAATGAGAGAAGGGGGAAATAGAGAAGGGGGAATGAGAGAAGCATAAGCATAAGAGAATAAGAGGGATGCGGAAATAGAGAATAAGGGGGAAAGGAAAGAGAGAAGGGAAAAGAGAGAGGGGGAAAGAGAGAATAAGAGAAGAGGGAAAAAAGAGAAGGGGGAAAATGAGAAAAAGAGAAGGGGGAAGAGAGGGTTCCTACGTCCATCACTGCAGCTAGCGCTTAAGGCACTAGCTACAGGCCAATGCAAATAACAAAAAGCTTAAATGGAAAGAAGAGGAAGCACTTACCTGTAAAAGTATGTCCCGCTCGGTGTAGTGGATTGGGCCCACAAAAGAGAGACTATGTCCCGCTCGGTGTAGTGGATTGGCCCTACAAAAGAGAGAAAACAACCCATTTTTTCAAATAAGATGTTAGTGGAAAGAGGAGATCACAAAAGCAACTTCTTGAAAGGAGACAAGGAAAGAGAAGATTGAGGAGACAAGGAAAGGAGGAGATTGAGGAGAAGAGAAGGAAGAGAAGGAAGAGAAATACAGGAAGAAGAGGTGAGTTTCTTTCTTTCTTTCTTTCAATTTCGTTTTTTGTTTGAATCCTTTCTAATCAAGCATGAAAACTAGTTTAAAACTTTAGCAATACAAGTAGAAACACTCACAAAACCAAAGCTAACAAACAAACAACCTACATTGTTGAAAGAAACTCACCTTTTGAAGAACTTTCTTTCTGGAAACCAAAGAGGGAAAAAGGAGAGAGAGGGTGCACAAGAGGTAGGAGGAGGGTGAGGAGTGGGAAATAGGGTAGGAGGTTGCTTGGAATAGATGGGAGGTCAGTGAAAATAGGTGGGAGGAGATTTTGGAGAGCTTACTTGAGAGATTAGGAAAGCTTTGAGCAAAACGCCGCGGGTTTCGGCGTTTCGGGTTTTAACCCACAGCGTCGCTATATAGCGACGCTTATTCGTCGCTATATAGCGACGTTTTTAATTGAAAACGTCGCTATATAGCGACGCTTTCAATTAAAATCGTCGCTATATAGCGACGGAACAGAGCGTCGCTATATAGCGACGCTTACTGTTTATTTTTTAATGAGGCCTCTTGTGACTCAAACATGCTATGCCTATAATTGTCAATATCTCCTCTTACTACATAGCCTTACTATATAGGATTTTTTGTTTCAATCCTTACTATATAGCGATGTCATTCTTTTTATATAGCCTCAAGAGAAGCTCAAATTAAACATGCTATGCTCATAATTATGTACATCTCCTCTTCATGCTTATGTTTTGGTTTTATAAGTGTAGATGGAAGGGACGAGTGGAAGCTCATCCGATGATGCGCCAACACTCGGGAGCACAAAGTGGCTTACGGAGAGGTTATATTGTCATTGCACTCATTGCAAGCGAGAAGTACGACATCAACGTCGTATTATCATGCGCCACTTGCGGATGTATGGGGAGGAGCCGGAACCAGTACCCCCCGTTGGTGTTGCACATGTTGATGGATCATCGGTAAGTCAAAGCTATTTAAGTTCGCAATCTTATTGTATACCCGGAATTAGAAGATCTTCTATTTACACGAATGAGCTTATGACAGGATGACGAGGGTGACGAGGGTACACATATACCTTCTCACTTTCAACAAGACTATAGTCTCCCAGATGACGACGAGGGTATGGTCGACATGATGGATTCCATTTTTAGGGGCACTACATCCCACGTACACGTGATGTCAGAGTCTAAGGTGAAAATGCGAGAGTTGCAATCAACACAATTGTACGAGGGTGCCAGGATGTCTAAACTACATGCTTGTCTCTCAATCTTGAATCTACAAGTACAGTATGGGTGGTCGGATACAAGTGTCTCGGCCTTAATGAGGTTAGCCCTTGCATTAATTTGATTGACTCATTATTTGGATATTGTTTGTTTTGAGAATCATCATTTGGATAGTGTCTTTGTCATAGGTTGCTCCAAAAGATGTTGCCTGCACCAAATACCATGCCCGCATCAAGAGATGAAGCGAAAAAGATGCTAACAATGGTGGGTATGGATTATGATACCATCCATGCTTGCCGTAATGATTGTATTCTCTTTCGTCGTGAGCATGGAGATTTGGCTACTTCTCCAAAGTGTGGGGAACAACGATATAGAGATGACTTGCAGGGTGAGAGGATACCGGTAAAGGTCTTAAGACACTTTCCCATCATTGCAAGAATACAACACATGTTTCGATGCAAATCCATAGCGGAGTTGATGACATGGCATGCATCTCATCGGTCCACTGATCACACATTGAGGATTCCCGCAGATTGTGCGGCTTGGAAGCACATAGATAATCAGTGGCCGGACTTTGCGAGAGAGCCACGCAACTTACATCTTGGGCTAGCCATGGACGGCGTGAATCCTTTCAGGTTACGCTCGACATCTTGGTCGACATGGCCCATAGTCGTGGTGAATTACAATATCCCACCATGGCTAACAATAAAAAAGGGACACCTCATGCTTGCACTACTTGTGCCAGGAAAGTACAAGGCAAGAAACATGGACGTGTACATGGCACCTTTGATAGAGGAGTTACAGATATTATGGAGAGGAGTGCAGGTCTTTGATATTTCCAGAGCTCCTAGGCATACCAATGATATTTCCGTCAGGGGTATCTTGATGTGGACCATGCATGACTACCCAGGATATGGAGAGTGCGCAGGTACGTGGTTATGTCTTTACATGTACAATGAGGGATTATGCTTTTTTTACTCTCTTTTGCACGCATGTCTTGTACTAACATATTCATGCACGCGTGCAGGGCTTGTTACAAGTGGGTACCATGCTTGTCCTGTTTGTGGACCCGCTCTGAAATCGCTTGCACGTTACTCCAAACACATGAGGAAAAATGTTTATGAAGGTCATGCTCGATACCTTCCGCTCGACCATCTCGCACGTGGAGGTCAGCTTGATCCACCACCATCATATTTGAAAGCAAGTGATTGGATTCAAGCTTGGAGGGAGAATGAAGAGGAACCTCCTCCTGGTATGAAGAGGCTATCGACGATCTTTCACGAGCTTCCTTATTGGGGTCAGTTACAAATCAATCATCTCTTGGATCCCATGCATATCTTTAAGAATGTGGGGGCTACCATTTGGGCACACTTGGTTGGTTCCAAGGACTCGAGAGGAGTGCGAGAAGACTTGCGTGCTATGAATAGGATGTCTCGTTTGTGGCCCCAAGTGCATGCTTCAGGAAAAGTTGTCCTCCCGAAAGCAACGTGGATCCTCTCTACGAGGGAGGAGGCAGCGATCAAGGCAGACATTGCCTCTTTTCAAACACCGACAGGGTACATGCGTTGCTTGAAAGGAGCATTTTCAAAGGACAATAAGCTTAGTGGCCTCAAGTCCCATGATTGGCACAAGGTCTTACAGGTATTCTAAGTAGAATTAGTGTACCGATAATAGTGATGCATTAGCGTAATTATTATTATGTTATATTGTTGACATGATTTCATTGTTGCTTTGATAGTTCATCCTTCCAATTACAATAAAAGGGTGCTTACAAGAAGATGTTAGAAATGCTATATTCAAGATCTGTGGTATTGTGAGGTATGCTTACTATCAATTCGCATTATGTATTTTCTTCATGGACATGTGAAATAGGTGGATATCTCAAATATCTTACATATGCATGGACATGTGAAATAGGTGGATATCTCAAAAAGAGATCTCTATATCGAGCATCGAGAAGGCTAGGGTGGAATCCATCGAAGCCGTATGCTTGCTTGAGAAGCACTTTCCCTCAAGCATTATGACAACTCAAGTCCACTTGCTTGTGCACATAGTTGATGAGGTGGCTATAGCAGGTACCGTTCATAATCGATGGATGTTTTTTCTCGAGCGGTTTATGAAAACTTTAAAGGGGTTTGTAAGACAAAGAGCAAGACCAGAAGCAAGCATGGCAGAGGGATGGCTTGTGCAAGAGTCATTAGTATATATCACAGAGTTTCTTGCATCCACGGATCCTGATATGCCGCAAGCTTGGCACAACAAGGATGATGATCGCATCATTGGCGAGGTCCCCCAAGGAAAAGGGATTGAAAGAAAGATGAGCGAAGAGCAAATGGAGAAATTCAATAAGTTTTGTATCCTCAATAGCCCTGAGATGCAGAAGTGGATTGAGAGATATGAAGTGGCCAAAGCAGAAAGAATAAATGCAAGGACGAGATTCAGAGTAATGTACAGGCGATCACAACCATATCCACGAGATCTGGCTCTTCTCCCTACTCACATGTCACTTGATTGGCTACAACTAGCTATACGTAAAGCCGAACGTGATGGAGAGACAATAAACGAGCGCGAGCGGGAGTTATCATCTGGATGTATGGTGCATGTAAGTTTCTTATCTCTTGATGTAATTAAGTAATTATTTGTGGCAATATATGCTATAAAATAGGTGCATCTTCATTGTTTTAATGATGCTCTTTTACAGTACAAAAAGTACAGTGCATTATGGTCATATGGACGACATTTTCGCATAGAACGCATCGATTCAAAGAGAGTCACGTATGATTGTGGAGTCATGGCTAACTTCACACAAGATAGCCGAGCAAGTGCTTCGGATACCAATCTTCTCTCCTCACAGTTGGATTATTGTGGAACCATACGTGGAACCATACGCGACATCTATGAAATTGATTTCAGATGATTTACTATTTTCATTCTTGATGTAAAATGGTTTAGAACTACTTACAACGGTCCCCATGCAACTGTGAGAAAAGATGGTAGCGGTCTCTTTGCAATAGACTCCACCAAACATTGGACCGATGAAAGTGATACTTTTGTTCTTCCCGAGCACTGTGAGCAGGTGCATACTAATGATTTAATTAGTCGAAGCTTTCGTTTTTTAAGTCCATTGATATATATATAATTGACGACATTTGGCACGTGATTTTTCATCTTCAATATAGGTGGTTTTTCATCCGGATCGTTCTGATCCAAGATGGTGGTACGTGATCCAAGTTGCACCACGAAGTAAGCAGATTTTTGAAGATCGAGATGTGGATATGGAGATGCCACTACCAAATCCGGATCCAATTGATGAATCTAGCGAAGAAGATGTAGATCACCATATGAGGCAAGAGGAAGATGCGCATAATGACATCGCACGGGAGGAGGATGGAGATCACAATATTGACGAGGAAGACAACAATCGTCAAGATCAATCACCACACTTAAGCTTAATTGAAGAAGATGATCAAATACTTTTAGGTGAACGTACGATGCTAGAGTACGATGATGATATAGGAGATCAACTCAGTATAGAGTTGGAGATAGACTTGCTTGGCGCCTTAGACTTGGCTCAAGATGAAACAGTTGATGTAAATTCTCTTATTTAATTTGATTTTTCTCATCTCAAACTTGGACATGAATATATGAGCTTCAAAGGCTTGATGTACATGCTCTCATTTTTTAATTCTCTATGAGCTCAAACATGTATGAAAATTTAAAAAATTTTGTCATTGGAAGAAAATAAATTTTAAGGCTTAAAAAAAAAAAAAACCTCTCTGTAAAACGTCGCTATAATTTAGTGTCTCAGTGTCGCTATATAGCGACCTTTAAAAGTCGCTATATAGCGACTTTTACTAACGTCGCTATATAGCGACGATTTATGACACCCGATTTTTATACCAACGATTAACGCTAAGCGGGCGCTAATCGTCGGTACGTAAACGTCGCAATAGGATGCGTGTGTAGTAGTGAGATGAACACATATGGATTACTTCTTGAGTACTCATTTGGACATGGCACATATGGATTATTTATTAAGTACTCGTTTAGACGTGGCACATATGCATTACTATTGAGTACTTGTTTGGACGTGATCACCATTCCTGGATGACCATTTTCTTAGTTACTTCTGGATGTTCTTTGTAATCTGGGATGCTCGTCTTCCCGGTTGTTCGGTACTTTCGGATGCAAAGAAATTGTTATTATATTCCCGCTATGACTATGTAATGAAGAGGTTGTTATTTCATTCCCACTATGATTATGTAAGCTGTGTCTAATCCACACAATCTTGCTTCTTGTCATATGTGCGTGGCTTATTCTTGTTGTATTTTCGATTGTTCGGTACTTCCAGCTGCCCAGTTGTTTGGTATTTATGGGATGCCCAATTGTTTATATTTTTGATTGTTCGGTACTTCCCGTTGCTCAGTTGTTCGATACTTCTGGGATGCCCAATTGTTCATATTTCCGATTGTTCGGTACTTTTGGCTGTCCAGTTGTTTGAACTTCTGGCATGCTCAATTATTCGGTACTTTCAGATGTCTCAATGCTCGTCGTGTTTATAGATTATTGGTTCTTGATTTGCAGGATCATTATGGGCCTTTCTATTGTGTTGCTATGGCTTTCGTACACTATGCAAGCAACATTTCAGCCCTATCTTTATGGGACATATTAAATCCGATACTTCAGGATGCCCAAATGCTCGTTGTGTTTTTGGATTATTGGTTCTTGATTTGCAGGAACTTTATGGGCCTTCCTATTGTGTTGCTATGGCTTTCTTATAGTACCCAAGAGACATTTCAACCCTGGACATCTCCAATCGCCCCTCCATACTCATCTTTGGGTGACCCTCGGGGGGGTCACTCATCATATGTAACCCTATCACGTGAGTTCAACAGAAGGATATTTTTTATTTCTAAAATTTACAGAAATAAATATACATAAGGGACTATTTAAAATAGTTTTGGAAAAAATTTATAGATTTGTATAGAAAAGGGGTACATTTTATTAATGAAAAAATTTACAGATAAGGGATTTTAAATATAGGCCTTGAACGCATGTGATATAGAGGCTTTATACATAGTGACCCCCCTGAGGGGTGACCAAAGCAATTTCCTCATACATTCATCCTTGGTACAATAGAAACGCACACTTGAATATTTGATGTGTTCATATACATTGCATGAAATCGGTCATTTTATGTGGATGAATTGTGCAAAACATGAAGGCATGATTAAAAAGGTTTGAGGAGGTTTGACCAGACTAAACTTGGAGACAACAAGCTCTACTATTCAAATGAAGAGCTCAAACATCGAACTTGAAGATCTCAAGCCTTGATTATGCATCATCACTATGTTAAACAAGTTGAGATTCCCAGGAAGATTTTTCTATTTTTCACACATACTTTGCACTATATCATGCACCAAACATAGTGCCTATACTTTGCATTGTACTATGGACAAGTGCTTGTCTGATGCCCTTGTACTATCCACATGCAATTTGCACTGTATCATCCAGCATTACAATGTATCATTCAAATTGGCATATGGCCATCCTTTGTATATATATTTTCACATAGATATATGTAGTGGCTGGGGTTTTTCCCTTGTACTCCCCAAGGGTTTTTTTTCATCCGTAGCCCCTTACAAGTAGAACTTAGATGGTCCCTCACTATCTATGCAACCCATGGAAATAGCAAGCACACAAAAGTATTAACGCTATGTACAAGCCATTGACTCTCTTTTGCATCTGAGAACTCAACTCAACTACAAATCTCACCAAAGACTTGGAACATTCACAACCCTCTCATACTCTCAGACTATTAGAATCACTAGAAATCCCATCAAAAACCCCAACATAGAGACAAGAACCTTGTAGAGTCCAAACATAACTTCAATTCTCAATATTGCTACACCCTACAAGAGTTAGTACATAATCCAATGAATACTAAAAGATGATAGCTAAATGATCACTCAATCATAAAAAAAGCCCTAAAATAAGATGTAAATGATAGCAAACAACACAACACAATCTCCAAAGAGCAAAAATACAAAATCATATGCACTCTTAAGATGCACAAATATAAAAACTAGGGCTAGATAAGCAAAGCCTAGGGTCTACAGCCAAATGAAGTTGTTGTTTTCTTGTGAGCGAGTGTAAAAATTTGGTAACTATGGTCAAGTTTTCAAAGCATTGGCTATTTTTATCGGTGTTGATTGTGCTTTGCAAAAGGTTTGATTGTTGGATGAAATAATGTTCAACTTGTTTTATTGGTTTAAAAAGCTCGGCTATATGTTTCTTCCAATTTTGTTTACATTGATTTCTCAATAGAGAATGAAATAGCCTTTATTGGAAGGTTAATTGGTTCTCCAATGATTGTTGGTCATACAGTAGTAAGACATGTAAAATTGGATGCAACTATCATGGGATTACAACATGGTGTGCTAGTGAAAGTTTTGGAATTGCACTAATGAAATAGGTTACCTTAGGGTTGCTAGAAAAAGAGTCTAGGACAAACTCAATCAACTTATTTTGAATCATTTTAATTAAACATTTAAGTTGAAGTCCATTCAAAAGAGGTCCAATTGGGTCAAACTTTCCAAAGTTTCACTCAACAATCCATGGATATGTCAATTCATTCCATGTGATCATTGGATCCATGGTGTGGCATGGTTCATCAAAGTTGGCCAACTATTAGAAAAAATAGTTTAGTGCAGCAGTATTCGGTGGTTATCGTCGGTGGTTATCGACTATGGTGTGGAGATAGCCATCACTTAGAGGCTAGATAGAGTCGACTAGTGCATCCATTAGATATTAGGCATGGTGTGGAGATAGCCATCACTTAGAGGTTAGATAGAGTCGACTAGTGCATCCATTAGATATTAGGCAATCCATTAGATATCTATTTTTTCATGTTTGGGAAGCTCAAATAGAGTTTGGTTAGTCATATTCATCGAATAGGGTAAGTAGGTGGGTCTACATTTAGAATATGACTAATGTAATAGGTTGTCACATAGAAAAAAGGGGTAGACCCTAAGTTGTCATTGTAGTAATAAAAACTATATCCACCTAGCTCTAACCATCCAAGTAACCCATGAATCTTGAGCTTTAGTTCCAAATATCTAAGGCTCATAACTTTAAGCTCATCACCCAAAAAAGGTTTGTCCAAAAAGCAAAAATAAGCATAATTTCATCTCCTCTTTGAGGTTTTTGGTCTATGTGTTAGAAAAATAAAAAAGGTCTATTTTTATTTCAAAGGTTTTAGTACATACATTGGCATGACGTGTTTGTGTCAAGGCATAGAAATGAAGGGGAATACAAGCATAGAATGGCTATGATCTTCTTGATTTTTTCATCAAATTTTAAATGTTGGAAGGATACTCAGGGGGCTCACCTGTGGAAATGTAGTATACCATGAGAATTCAAAATGAGGGGTATTTTTAGTCTTCAAAGTGACATAAATATATTCATAGTAGGGATAAGTTTTTGCATTGTTTTGAGATTAATAGATAGGTTGCGTTTATTCCCAAAATTCCATAAGGTATTTTTTTTAACAGTGTCTCATCTAGGATGAAGTGTAAGACACTCACATTGTTTATGGATAGATCAATGATTTGACATGCTGATTAACCCTAAATTGCTTCACTCTACACCATGTATGAGTGCTTATATTAGTGCTTTGAGAGTTTATTCCTTACCAAAGTTTGATATAACACCCATTGATATATTCCTGACCTTTTGTTAACACTTATTTCATTAATTTTGGACTTGTCAATGTACAAATTCATTTTTACATATACTTTTGGACTAGTTTTCAGATAAAATTTAAGAAAAAACCCAATCTTCAAAGCACAGATGAAAACATAAAAATAAGCAATTTTTTTAATATGTTTTCAAGAGATGAAACTAAAATTATAAAATTCAACGCAGCCTCAGATAAGTTACACCAAAAAATAAGATTCAGCGGTTGTAAACTCTCTTAATATTTATAATGGTATTGACAAACACCTTCTAAAGTTATAGTATTAAGCAAACACTCACAATATTTATAAAGGTGTTGACAAACACCAAAATATACAATAAGCCTTAGATGAGTTACACCAAGAAGTAAGATTCAGCAGTTGTAAACTCTCTTAATATGTATAATGGTGTTAACAAACACCTTCAAAAGTTACAACTATATTAAGCAAACTCTCACAATATTTATAAAGGTGTTAACACCAAAAGTTACAATAAGCCTCTCACTAGAAGGCATTAATATTTTCTCTTGAAATCCCAGTTTCAACCCATTCAAGGGCTGAGTTCATCTCATCATCATCGATGTAGTTAAAACTATAGAAGAGAAATAAGGAATTATAAATTTTCTCCTATATAGCACTTTGTTTATTCCGAATGGCTTGCGCTTCCTGTGGTGGAAATCTTCCATAACAAGCCACACATGAAGATATCTCACTTATAAAGTTTGTTGTACCACTACATACACCACTCCCACATTGCGAAGTGGGAGGATCAACAATTCCGTGTTTGTTTGAGCACATTTCCCATAGGGGTGGTTGTCTCGGTGGTGGACTTTGCAGAGAACTATACCTTTGCACCATAGCATGAGATCCAATCAGAGTATTATTTTTTCAAACAGGTGACATGTCAACGAGTATTGTTCTTACTTGTGTTTTCTTGTGCATTTCATTTATTTATTTCCATCATCCTCATTGTTTTTTTGTGCCATCTTGTAGGTTTCTATATTTGTGCATATTAGCTATCGTCATGCACAGGCTCAGGTGGATGGCATTTGATGGCACCATGGACTCGCGCATCATTGTGCAAGAGTGTCGCTTCTACATTAGTGATGATCGCTTGCACGATGCCCATTTTGTGTAGCATTATTTCAATCTCACGTGATGATAGGGTGGTGATATAGTTTTTCTCGTGTGTGGACGTAGGGAGCATTGATTGGTCCAGGCCTTTTGATTGTCATACCATGCTTGGCACTCTTGATTTACATTCTACCAAGAGCACAGGTGACTCAGACCCAATGATCTTTTCTCGATGCTTTGCATGTTTTTGCTCAGCGTGCATCGATGATGATTGGGGAGGTTGTTCCATGGTGCCATGGGCTGATGATCCATGGATGTGATGCGTACTTTCCACCATCCAGCCTTGGGAGGTGGTACATGATGATCAAGATGCACGGCTTAGTTCTAGCAAAGATTACGACCAGTTGACAGATCTCTTACATATTGATGACATCTTCGTGGTCATTGCTCCAGAGGGCAATCCTGAGCATGTGGATTACTATATGTTGAGATGCTCTATGGTGAAGAGCGTGCTCAACTAGGATGTAGTGGATGGGCATGGGATCCATTTTGATGCTCACAGCATGATCATAGCTAGATACTACTTTGAGCAGGTACATAGGCATGGTCGCTTCTTCGAGTATCAGGAGTACACGGCAGATCGTGAGGCGTACATGTATTCCCATCTTGTTGTTGCAATCAAGGTTCAACTAACTTGTGTTCGCAGTCGCAAGATGACATCCACTCCTCAATGCTGCCCTGTTACATCAATGAAGGTGAAAAATATGGAATGGGACATTAGGATTTTCATGTCCATGTGTTGGATTGGGCTCCACATTTGCACAGGTCCGAAAACATATGGTCTCCATGCTCTTGCAAAGTTTCACTCCCATCCGACACCGAATGTGGGCATGGGAGGTCAAAGGGCCCATTTTCACCCTTTCACCTTTTTACATGAGTGCAAGTGTAGAATATGGAATGGGTCATTAGGATTTTCATGTCTCTATGTCAGATTAGAAACCTATTCTTTGAGTAGAGAAACAGTCCAATGGCTATTTTTTGACTTTTTGAGGCACAATTTTGATGTTTTTTGAAACTTTGGAGCTGCCCTCATACAAACGACTTTATTCCGCATCATTCTAGCCGTAAACAATTTTTTTTTGTATGGTCGTAGGGAGCTGTATGGAGAGGTGCGCGATGTTGCCAGGAATCTGTACAACTTGTCAGAAGTTGATTTTGAGCATTTTCGGGCTATTTTGGGAGTTTTTTTGCTCAAATCTAGACTCTCTTCAGTCATTCGGACCTTCCTCTAGGTTCTCCAACCTACTCTTACACCATTTGGATGGGATTCTCTCCCTCTTGACTTAGATCTTCCTGGTGCAATTGGATTTGAAGCTTTTCACCCTCTTTTATGTCACATTTGCACACATTGCAGTGATGTTTAGGTGATTTTGCTCTACGAATTGGGGTTTTTGTGTCACATTTGCAGATTCTACAATGACATTTGCTCCTTTTGGTCACATTTTGGGGCTTTTGCAGTATTTGTCTATTGACTTTATTTCCACTATGGGCCATGCTCTTGTAAGGTTTTTTTAAATTAAAAAAAATAAAAATGCGGGTTTAGATGAATATAGTGTCAATTGTAGTTACAATAGCCAAAAAAGAGAACTACTCACTATCTAAGCCTATACCAGAAACTATATTTTTAGCAGATGATCCAAAAGTAGCAGAGATGAAGAGAGAGCTATGCCGCCTCCTACGGCTCTTCCTTTAGCACCAGGTCAACAATCACTCGTAGAACGATCTTTCCAGGAATGCGAGGATGGGGGCATGGCTTACTGATTCCATTTCAAGGCCTGGGTTTTGGAGGCTTGAAGTTGGGAGGAGGAGCATCTTCATTGCGAACTTTGATCGAGATATCGTGTCAAGCCACCGGCCTGTTATATACAACTGGAGGGGGTGCCAGTGGAGAGGGTGTAACAAAAGATGTCGAAGCATGCTGGGGGACCGTGTTGGTGGGTCGAGTCATCAAAGGGGAGGCACTGAGAGTCTGAGTCGCAAAGGAGGCAGTGGTCGTTTGGGTCATAGGGGAGACAGGGAACAGTTGACCCGAGGGAACTTGGTAGTATAGCACTGGCGCTTTGGCTGATGGCGATGCTTGGCCATGGGAAGGGACCTTGCTGAGAGATGGTGGTCATTGGGAGCTCTTCTTTTTGGGCCTGTTTCTGCAGTTGAGCCAGTAGGGCACTCTCCTTCTTTGCAATAAGCTCATCCTTTTTGCAACACTCTTGAATTCATTGCTACATGCGTGAAATCTTTTCACGATTGGCTCCTCTTTCCTGTGATCACGCATACATTTGTAACAATTTCATTAGTATAGATAATGCCATCACCAAAAACCTTAGTGCATCTTTGAGCCCATAGAGCCCAAAGAATGGAGCTGTGCATAATATTCTAGTTTCCTAGGGATCTTGTTGGCCTATCACCCAACAATAGGCTAGCATAATTGATCAAAAAAGAACCAAACTATTTGTGAATCACATCCCCAACATCTCTAGAAAGACCTACAGTTTAGGAATAGATGGGGGATATCTTCCTGCACTCTGATACACCTTTGGCAGTATCCATCACCTTGACCAATTATTAGTGCTCCCTTGGCTGTCCAGACACCCTTGTGCATAATGAGCCATGAGAGGCAGGCCTATTTTTTTGGAATTTCCCTGTCCCACATTCTTTCAAACTTCTTGACCCACACTCTTTCTGCATCTGTTCTTAGCCATTTCTGGTTCAATTGGGCTTGAAGCTCTTCCTGCCCTTTAAAAAAGATGGGGGCTGGGAAAAGCTCAGTTTGATCTACCCACCTAAATTCTTTGGTCGTCGCAGGAAATCTTCCCCCCATCCAAGCAATCGAGTCTCTATCCCACAAGTTTTGTATCATAGCTATCATTTCCAGGTTGAATCTATTCAGATTAAATATAAGCTTTAACCGGTCATTATCTATCCATTTCCTTTGCTCTCTATCCCACATGTCACCACAGACTCATAATCTTTTCTTGTTGAGTCTCAGGGCGCTTTTGATTTCATTGTCCCTGAGCGGGGTGGCATCCCAAATGGCTGAAAACTAGATTGAGTCATTGGCTGCAAAGGTGCCATTTTTTCTTGAGAACCCTTTCCAAATCACGTAGGGTCTCAGAGACTCCCAAGCTATGCACATACCTTTCCACAGGTCTGAGCCCTTAGCTAAGCAATTCTCTTTTCCATACAGGGTGGACCCAATCGGGAGATGCTTCCAGTTATTACACCAGTTAATCTTTACCTTGCTTATATTTCTAAGGATTAAGTAAGCCCAAATTTTGTCCGGGTTCTACACTACTTTTATTATCCATTGTGTCATAAATCTTACCACTGATTTTTCCACATTTGCTATTCCTAGCCCACCTACAACTTTTGGTTTGGTGTAGGTTTGCCAGTTCACTTTAGGGACATTGTTATTGACTTCATCTCCCCCCCACATAAAGGTTCTGAACAAGCTATTGATCTATCTCAGGAACTTCTTAGTAGGGAACTAGCAGGAGATATAGTAGATAATGGAGGGGTAAATGTAGTGGTTTAGGACGAATTTTCTTCTTGCCAGGGTTGGTTGAAGTCCTTGCCATCTATTCATCTTGCTTTTGACTCTATCTAGGACCCAGTCCCATCTATCCTGCATTGTGCACTCGAATCCCATAGGTATTCCTAAGAGTCTGAAGACTTCTCCATTTTTTATTTCTTTACATCCCTTATTAGAAAGGAAGAGGGGGGGAGGGCTTTGTGTGCCATAGATCCTTGTTTTATCATTATTAATCCTGGATCCCGAATAGACTCTTTGTCATTGTGGGGCGTTAGATTTAAATCGTTTGCAAACTGTTGACACAAAATCTATCTGTCCCCTTCCACCTAGATACCTCTCACTGTGACCTTATCTACTTCATTTTTTATGAGCCAGCCCAGGGCATCTGCAGCTATGGCAAAGAGCAGAGGGGCCATCAGACAGCCTTGTCTGATGGATCTTTTAAGCTCGAAGGGTTGAGTTGTTTTGCCGTTTACTTCAACTTTGCTTCTGGCTTGACAAACCAAAATTTCCACGTAAGACACAAAGCCAGGTCCCGCGCTCCCATGTCTTTGAGGGAAGATAGAATGAAACCCCACTCCATTTTGTTGTACGCTTTGTCAAAGTCAATTTTGAGGAAACAGATGTCCTACTGCATCTCCTCCGCCAATTCAAGACCTTCCCACAGAGTGAGATTTGAATAAATCCCTTTTGCTCTTCCTTGATCCAACATTGCATCTTGGTCTTGAGTCTAATAGCTAGTGCCTTTGCAAAGATTTTGTAGCTGCTTTTCAGCATAGTCAACGGTCTCCAGTTTTTCAATTCTTCTTTTGGGCCACCTTTAGGGATCAGTTTAATCATGCCCGTGTTGATCCGTGGGTCTAGGAAGCCCCTTTCTTTGGAATCTTGCCAAAGCAACATGAGGCATGGGCCTACCATTTCCCAAAAGACTTGATAGAACTCTACAGGAAGTCCATCTTCTCCTGGGGTCTTTCCCTTCCCCATTTGATCCATTGCCCCTTTTAGCTCTTATAGAGAAAGATCTCTATCTAGATAAATGTTGTCAAACACTGAGACTCTTCTTTCTCTAGATCTAGAGCACTTTCCATGGGCTATGGCCTTTTCTGTCGTGATGATCTCCTCTTCACCAAGAAGCTGCTTGAAGTGCATTGTGATTACCTCGAGGATCTCCTCTAGGTCTTGGATGTTCCTGTCGCCAACTAGAAGAGAATCAAGGAATTCTTGGGTGTGTTTTTTCTTCATACTTTTAAACATATCTTCGTTAGCCTTGTCTGCCCTTTTGGCCCACCAATCTCTAGTGTAGATTCTGGCCTGGTTGGCTGGTATTTTTGCTTTTGTCCTAAGTTTTTCTCTGGCTGACCTCAATTGATCGTGTCCCCATGCAGTGTAGTCGCTTCTAGGAAAGTCAGTTGTTCTTCAAGCTTATGAATTCTCAGCAATTTGGCTTTATTTGCTCTCCATTTGATTGCTTGTAAGAAGTTTTTAGTCCTCTCCGTTGCTCTGATCCAATTGTCAGTACCATTGGATGTTCCCCCAAAGGCATTTATTTAAATTTTCTCAATCTTGTCCCTGACGTAAAGAAGTTGGAAAAAAAAAAGGATTGGCTTTGAACCACGATCGGCCAATGCTCATCTCTTCCCTTTAAAAACTATGGAGATAGGCTTATGATCCCAAAAGGGAAGGGTCTATCGCTCTGCACTTAATGCATAGCATCTCCTAGTAAGCTCTTTCAAGCCACCCTTTCCTGTGGAGGGATCCCACCTGATTGTTTGTCCAAGTGAAGGAAGTATCTCTTGATACGTCCAAGAGCTCGGCCCTATCTTTGAAATTAAACCACATATTTAACTCATAGCGTCTTATAACATTACATATCCCTTCCCATCTATCACGTCTACTCTCAACCATGTTATCGTTGTCGAGAAGAAGCACATTATCATTCAGGAGGATGGATTTCCACAACAAGGCTCTATCTCTATCCACATTCGGGGCATACACCGAGAAGATTTGACAGGAGAGATTTGGGTGGCAAAATTCCACTCCTACTCCGAATTTGCCAAAGCTTTGGAGCACTCTTGCTACTCCAAGTGCAAGGTGTTTAGCTACCCCTATAGCCACGCCTCCTCTCCCCTCCTCATGGTCTGTTGTGGAGCAAGTCCTATTGTCATCGATCTGTTTTAATTGCCAACTGAGCTTACCTCCTCTAGCTTTGACTTCTTGTAGGGCTAAGAAGTTAGGGTAAAACTTGTTTATTCTCATCCATCTCATAAAGACCAGGGGCTTCAAGTCATTTGCTAGCCCCTGCACATTAATTGATAGACACATGAAATTTTTTTGGCTCATCATTGAGTGGAGCTTTTGTTCCTTAGCTTCTTGAACGTGACCGGGCTCATTTGAGGGGAAAGTGCAAATCCTATAGATAGCCTTCTCTTTTCCCTTTTTGCTAAAGATTTCTTGGTTTGGTTGTCTAGTTGGGCGTTGTTCATCTTCCTTTCAAGTTGTGTGGCTCTTTTTCCCTTCACTACAGTGAACAGCTGATCCTGTGAGATGGATTCGAATTCAGCTTGCTCTAATTGAGCTTCGAAGTTCTACATGTCGAGAATAAATTCCTCTTCCTTTGAGCTCTCTTCGATATTTTCTTCGCTATTTCTTTCTTCTACTCTCTGTTTATCTACCTTCTCTAGAGTAGTTCTATCCTCTTTGGTATGGTTAGGCTCCTCTTCTTGCAGTGGAGGGAGAAGTTCCTCAACCCTTGTCTTGGCCCCTGCCTTTGTCTCCTTGCTCTTCTCTGATAGCTTCTATGGTTGCTTTTCTTTACCAGGTTGATTCGAGAAGGACAGTCTTTGATGAAATGACCACCCAGCCCACAGAGAAAGCAAAAGTTTTGGACATTTTTATAGAAGACTTTTTGTATCAGCTCCGCCCCATCTCCATCAAGTAGTTGAATGGCATTGGGGGGGATCTATGGATAGGTCCATCAGCACATAGGCTAGAGGGTTTTCTCTTGGGCTTATGAACCTTTCGGTTTCTACACCTAGAAACTAGCCAAGGGGCAAGAAAAGTGCCTCCAGTTGTGGGAAGAGAGAAAGGGGCAGGTTTGGGAACTCTACCCAAATGGGCGCCTTAATGGGCCGAGGTGAGTCAGGATTGAAGGAAGGCTCCCAGAGCTGGACTGACAGAGGTTGATCTCTAATAGTCCATGTTCCTTTCTAAACTACTTTCATCGCCATTTTTGCTTTTTCAAAGATAAAAAGGATATATCCGTTTCTTAAAAAGCAAATGCTCGTGATGTTTAGACCTTTTCACGACCAGAAGTTCCTGATCCATCCTTCAAGAAACATCGCAGACGGGCGTAGCCCGTGGATATACGCTACTACTGCACACAAACACAGCCATTTTGTCGTTTCATTAAGCATTCCGTTGTGAACCTTTACTGTTGGAAGTTTACCTTTGAAAGTGCCTCCATCTACGCTAGTGAGCTTATCCAGTCCTGAGTTGGAGGGATCATCAAAGATGCATTTGGCTTGTGGGGAGAGCTATTCCCACGTTGTTTGTTTTGGTGCTTGAGGCACTTTAAAGAGGCTTCTACCTCCGCCTTGAATTGCTCTAGCATAGGAGCCTCTTTTCACGTTCTGCAAGAGCACCCCTGCTGCACTCGATCTTGTCTTGCTCCATTGGTTTGTATGTCTTGTTTTGGAGCTACCAAAATAACACTTTTGGAATTTTCTACTGATTTCTTTCCTAAAGACAATGGTCGGTTAATGGTGGCGGTTTTAAGAGAGCTCAACATTTCTCTGTAGGCAGCCCCGTTAGTGTTTTGCATGTCACATTCTTCCACATGGAATGTAAAACCCGATTTTGTACCATCTATAGCATTATCTTTGGTCCTCTCAAGATCCTGCATGATGCAATATATTTTTTTGTTGTTCTCATGATTCAGTGACTCTAGCCCAATGGAGTGGAGAGGGATTACTTTGGCAGGGTGAGCTGCCACTATCTCTTAGTCACCGCCACTGGTCTTGTCACCACCACCACTAGGAGACTCCCTATCCCTACCACCATTGCTAGAGGATGCCATCAAAAACCAAATATAGGTACGGGGAGGTCAAAGGGCCCATTTTCATCCTATGCACTTTGTTGCATCACTGAAGGTGCAAAAAATCGAATGGGTCATTAGGATTTGCATGTCCATGTGTCGGACTCAGCTCCAAATTTGCATAGGTCCTAAAACCTATAGTCTCCATGCTCTTGAAAATTTTCACTCCCATCCAACACTGAATGTGGGCACGGGGAGGTCAAAGGGCCCATTTTCACCCTATGCACCTCGTTACATCAGTGAAGGTGCAAAATATGGAATGGGTCATTAGGATTTGCATGTTCATGTGTCGGATTGCGCTCAAAATTTTCACAGGTCCTAAATCATATGGTCTCCATGCTCTTGGAAAGTTTGTTCCCATTTGACACCAAATATGGGCACGGGGATGTCAAAGGGCCCATTTTCACCGTATGCACCTCGTTATATTAGTGAAAGTGCAAAATATGGACTGGGTCATTAGGATTTGCATGTCCATATGTTAGATTGGACTCCAAATTTGCACAGGTTTTAAATCCGATGGTCTGCACTTTGATGCATAGTTTGAGTCCCATCCGACACTGAATGTGGGCACGGGGAGGTCAAAGGGCCCATTTTCACTCTATCCACCTCGTTACAACAGTGAAAGTGCAAAATATGGAATGGATCATTAGGATTTGAATGTCCATGTGCCAGATTGGGCTCCAAATTTGCACAGGTGTTAAACCCTATGGTTTCTTGCTCTTGCAGAGTTTCACTCCCATCCGACACTAAATGTGGGCACGGTGAGGTCAAAGGGCCCATTTTCACCGTATGCACCTTGTTACATCAGTGAAGGTACAAAATATGGAATGGGTCATTAGGATTTGCATGTCCATGTGTTGGATTGGGGCTCAAACTTTGTACAGGTCCTAAACCATATGGCCTCCATGCTCTTGCAAAGTTTGAGTCCCATCCAACACCAAATATAGGCATGGTGAGGTCAAAGGACCAATTTTGACCCTATGCACCTCGTTGCATCAATGAAGGTGCAAAATATGATGGGTCATTAGGATTTGCATGTCCATGTGTTGGATTGGGCTCAAAGTTTGCACAAGTCCTAAACCGTATGGCCTCCATGCTCTTGCAAATTTTGAGTCCCATCCGACACTAAATAGAGGCACGGGGAGGTCAAGGGGCCCATTTTCACCCTATGCACCTTGTAGCATCAATGAAGGTGCAAAATATGGAATGGGTCATTAGGATTTGCATGTCCATGTGTCTAATTGGGCTCCAAATTTTCATAGGTTCTAAACGATATGGTCTCCATGCTCTTGCAAAGTTTGAGTCCATTTGGACACCGAATGTGGGCACGGGGAGGTCAAAGGGCCCATTTTCACCCTATGCACCTCGTTTCATTAGTGAAAGTGCAAAGTATGGAATGGGTCATTAGGATTTGCATGTTCATGTGTTAGATTGGACTCCAAATTTGCAGAGGTTCTAAACCATATGGTCTCCATGCTCTTGCAAAGCTTGAGTCCCATTGGACAGCGAATGTGCACACGGGGAGGTCAAAGGGCCCATTTTCACCATATGCACCTCATTACATTAGTGAAGGTGCAAAGTATGGAATGGGTCATTAAGATTTACATGTACATGTGTTGGATTGGACTCCAAATTTGCAAGGTTCTAAACCTTATGGTCTCTAGGTTCTAAACCCTATCATCCCATCTGACACGAAATGTGAGCACGGGGAGGTTAGAGGGCTATTTTCACCCTATGCACCTTGTTACATTAGTTCAAAGGTGTAAAATATGGAATGGGCCATTAGGATTTGCATGTCCATGTGTTGGATTGGGCTCCAAATTTTCACAGGTATTAAAACCTATGGTATACATGCTTTTGCAAAGTTTAAGTCCTATCCGACATGGAATGTGGGCACGAGGAGGTCAAAGGGCCCATTTTCACCCTATGCACCTCGTTACATCAGTGAAGGTGCAAAATATGGAATGGGTCATTAGGATTTGCATGTCCATGTGTCAGATTGCACTCCAAATTTGCATAGTTCTTAAGCTCTATGGTCTCCATGCTCTTGCATAGTTTGAGTCCCATCGGACACCAAATGTGGGCATGGGGAGGTCAAAGGTCCCATTTTCACCTTATGCACCTCGTTACATCAGTGAAGGTGCAAAATATGAAATGGGTCATTAGGATTTGCATGTCCATGTGTCAGATTGGGCTCTAAATTTAATGAGGTCCTAAAACCCTATGATCTTCATGCTCTTGCAAAGTTTGAGTCCCATCCGACACCCAATCATCTAGCTTGTTGTCCAAAACTTAAATTTAAAGAGAGTTGTAGTCATGGTGGTCCTTGTGCCATAAGTTCTGATGGTATAGATATAGTTGCCACCATGTTAGGACCCTGGCATATGAAACTGTGGCATTGAAATGCTTGAGAGAAAGCAGGAGGGACTAGACTCCTTAACTTCTCATGTGTCAACCATTCCCACTTGCTAACATGTACATATAGGCACCTTCTTTTAATATGAGGAGGGGTTGCTACATGGCACTACCATGTGGCCCATATGCTGAGCTCCTAAATTAATAATACTATAATGGAATCAATTTTTTCTATCAGTGTAGAAGTTGTGTGTGCTGAGCTAAGCAAAGTCACACAAAGGAGCAAGCTTGGGCTTAAGATTCTGAGCTAAGCCTTCAAAACTTTTGGCCGATTAGACTTTATTGAGATTGATCTAAAAGGGATCATCCCCTATCTTAGAGAATGTGGGCTAAGCCTTCAGAACTTTTGGCCAAGGTTGAGCTGAAAGATGTCATCACCTATCTTAGAGCATGTGATTGAAAGGGTTATAGCCAAACGTGATGGCACTCAAAGGGAGAAGTCACCACATGGCAATGCTTCCTAAGTGCCACATAGCACCTCACAAAACAAGGAATATAGAGATTCTCTATATCTCTTTATCTGTGAGGTGTCATGTTGCACTTAGAGAGGGTAGTGCCACATTGTACCCTCTCCTTCTAACCTCTCTATTCCTTGCCACCCACATTTTGCTTGCCAAAGTTCCCACCCATTTAAACCTTCCTCTCTCACTACTCCTCCTTTGCCTGCTCTAATGGCTTGGACTCCATTGCCCTCTACTCTTGCTCCCCCTTCACCTCGTGCTTCCTTTTCTATTCCATCACCTCCTTGCCATGCATCCTCTCTTCTCCCTCTCGCCTCATGACTTGCATCACTCAACTCACCTAGGTTTTGCCTTCTCTCTATCTCTTTGCCTCTTGCCACATATCCTTCACTACTTTCCATGCATCTACAAAGACTTTAGAGGTATATGCTCTGAGAGAACAAGGCCTATTTCTGTCGCTTTATTTGTTTTGCACATTCTAACAAAACTACATGGAGGACCTCTAAATTCTTGATACATGTTGCAATCATCAAGTGCTTTATTTATAGAAACTAAAGGCGACCTAGGATGCAAACCTTTAAATTGGGAAAATGTGGATGCTTAGCCTATCATAGATGGGTCATGCTACTCGTGACTATAGTTGCATTGACGATAAATATGTGAGTCAACAAAAGACTTAAGCATTTGGAGACAAATACTTGTAACATTAAACCAAACCCACAGACTCATGTATACTCCATTATAAAAGCTCATTCCATCACTATACAGACTCATTGACTTGTTAAACATCATAACCCTATCATAACTTAAGCTCTTTGCTTAACAAATTCCAATGAACTAATAATGTACATCTCAAAATATCAAGTTCACTAGTTCCAAATTTTGAAACATAAAGACATGAGAAGAGACAAACTATCCAACAAAACAACCCTCTACATTTCTTTTTAAGCGTTGTTCAAAGCATAACAATTTTCTCTAGAATATTAATTTGATTTTGAAGGAAAGAGTGTCTACATAAAAATGGACCAAATACCTCCCATTACTGTGAATGTAAACCATAAGAAATCAAAATTTTGAAACATGTTCCAAGTGTAAATTTGAAATTTTGACATTCACTAGTCACCCTTGGGTGATCACCCTATTTGGAAGTACATTGGAGGGGAAACTGGAAATCAATCCTGATGCCATCTCCCAAACAAGGACACAAAAAATGCAATACAGCTTTTTGGGAAAGATTGAGACATGAAATTTTTAAGGAAAGATTTGGATATCCCCTTTATCTTTAACATGCAAGAAAAAAAACGAATGCCATCTGCTCAACCTACAGACTAATACATGGAGACAACTCAACATCATGCAGTCGGCCCCCTCCCTCCGCCTCCACCTCCACCTCCCTGCCCATTCCCCACCTCCATCCACCTCACCCCCCTCCCTATGCCTCCACCTCCCTCCCCCCTCCCTCTGCCTCCCTCCTCCCTCAGCCACCCTGCTCTGTCTGGCTCCACCCTACCCCCCTCCCTCTACCTACATCCTCTACGTCACGTTGCTCTGCATTGGGATCGCCTCCGCTCACAATGTCTTTCCGAGATGTCCGTCAGTGATTTTCATTGAAAAATTGCAAATGCCACCTTGATCCTAGTTTTGGACTAAACTCCACACACGTGCTCGGGGGGGTCACTATGTATAAACCCTCTATATCACGTGCGTTCAAGACCTATATTTAAAATCCCTTATCTGTAAATTTTCTCATTAATAAAATGTACCCCTTTTCTATACAAATCTGTAAATTTTTTCCAAAACTATTTTAAATAGTCCCTTATGTATATTTATTTCTGTAAATTTTAGGAATAAAAAATATCCTTCTGTTGAACTCACGTGATAGGGTTACATATGATGAGTGACCCCCCCGAGCACACGTGTTAGCATCCTTGTGGTAATGGCAATGGCTTATCATAGTCAATTACCTCAATCATGGTAATTGACATGGAAAATTAGCATACCATATAATCAATACCTCGATAGCGGATTTGATGTGACATCCATGCATGTGAGGGATGGATGAACATACCACGATCAAGGTTTCTTTCATGCACATATGCATGTGAGGCATGCAGAACCATACTATGAGGTTTTCATGAAACACCTATGCATGTGAAGGATCCATGAAATGACCATGATCAAGGTTTTTTAATCCAACTCAGCATGCCAACGTACCTTGATCGAGGTACTTTTGTGACAAATTAATATTTGAAAAAACCACGCAAGCATACCACGTAGGGCTTAACTCATCAAATGCTAAACATATGCCACATCAACCTACCTCGCTCGAGGTATTCGGAATGCCAACTCAATGCCATGGGTGCATTTTGTATAAACATTGCTATATAGCGACACTTGCCTAAAGTTGCTATATAGCGACATTGACTAATACCGCTTCGCTTATTGATGATTAGCACCCCGCGCACGCTAAACATCGGTGCTTAAGCATCGGAATAGGGCCTGTGTGTAGTAGTGAACCATAGGTTGATTTAGCTGAATTGCCAATGATGTGATTGTCCTGAATCGGCGTGGTTGAACAAACATTAGTTGTTCTCTAGCCCAATGGCCTAGTTGAGCAAAAAATTAACAGCAATATATTGTTATTTTACTAAACCAGCCCAGTGGTTGGAACATCATGCAACCCTAGCTGCTTCATCTCAATCACCAGTTATGTGATTGTTCTGAACTAGCGTGGTTGAACAAACATTAGTTATTGACTAGCCCGGTGGTGGAAATTATTGTGTTTCTTAGTACTTAAATTCGTTAAATTTAATTTCCTTCTATTCGGGTCATATATCATTCTTAAATTGTGGAATTCAGAAATGAAAAGGAATATACTCGTTATTGTCTAATATGTGAAGTTGAGACCCCGTCAGCCTAAACCATCCTGGTGGTGGAAATTGTGACTATCCTAAACACATCCTAAACTAGCCCGATGATTGAAATTGTGATTGTCCTAAACTAGCGCGATGGTTGAAAATTGTTTTGCTTCATTATATACTTTAATTAGACTGTGTTTTGTATTCTTTTAGTAGTAGCAAAAAGGGGGCTCATTCTCAGGGGGGTCACCATGTATAAACTCTCTATATCACGTGCGTTCAAGGCTTATTTGTAAAATCCCTTATCTGTAGATTTTTCATCAATAAAATGCACCCTTTTTCTATACGAATCTGTAATTTTTTTTTGAAATGATTTTAAATAATCCCTTATGTAAGTTAAATTCTATTAATTTTAGAAATTAAAAATATCCTTCTGTTGAACTCACGTGATAGGGTTACATAAGATGAGTGACCCCCCCGAGGGCTCATTGTTCTGTTGTTCCCGCATGTTGGGTCAACAGACGGAGTTGTATCTCAAGTTTGTGGATCAAAATCCAGATATTTCAATTGGGTAGAGGAGCTTTGAGTATTGTAAGCCCTGGTACATCAAGAAACTCAAAGACATGAATGTTTATTGTTGCAAAACACACAGAGAGTTTGACCTGGCCCAGCAAGCTATGAATGACTTGAGATTTGGTCATGTTGGAGCATTGCTCCATGGGGATTGATGCCCATGCCTCCCCAATGAATGCGTAGTCTGGAGGCTGCCTGGATCCTCATCATGTGTTGCAAGGGAGGGCAAGTTTTGTAGCATGAGGTCTCTATGGGAGCAGTGGTTTGTCCAAAGGGAGACCGTGAGTGGCACAGGATTGAACGCATTTGTGGCACATGCAAGCATTGCAGTTTGAAGCTGAAGAAGAAGACATTCAATGTATGTCCAAATGAAATGAGCCACGTTGCTCTAAAATGGAGGAGATTTGAAAATGTCAATGTTGAAGGATATGATAAAAAGAGATGGCTAGTGTCATATAAGAGCACCCAACCAAGGGAGCTTGTAGGTCACGTGGTTCAATCCATCCCAAAATATGTGCTTCACAATTTCATGACCAGCTGGAAGGATAAGCAATTTAGGACATGCCTTGCCAATTTTTCCGATGACACTATTGTATCTTTCATAGATTTTGTGGAAAATTATTATTTTCAAGAACAAGATGAGATACAAAGTGCTCACTGGTACAACAAGCAGATAACAATTCTTGTGCATATCACGTACATTCATTTGCTTGATTCTTCCATGCCTGATGCCAATCTGCACTTACCATTTCTACATTTCAGATGATAGGGAACATGACACCCTATTTGTGCAATAGCTTTTCTACTGCATTGGGAATGGCTGAAAAAGAAAAATCCCCATGCAGAAAATATAAAACAGCATTGGGTGTGGTCAGATGGTGCTGCCTCTCAATTTAAATCAACACATGGATTCTACTTCATCTCAAGGTTCAAATCCCTGATCGGTCTAGACATGATGTGGAATTTCTTTGGGTCTAGCCATGGCAAGGGTGAACATGATGGATGCGGTGCTGTTATTAAGCCTCAAGAAAAACTCAATGATGCCCATGATGCTGTAACATGGCTTACAGCCAACCTCTACATAGATGTGCATTCAACATACAGTAAACAAAGCCTTAATAATACTGTAGTATACAGAGTGTTCCATGAAGTGAAAGTGGACGAAGTGCAAAGGAGAAGTCGGCATGATTGCAAGAAAATTAAATGAGTTCGTGGTCTGCATAGCATATGGGGTTTTTCAAACAACCAACTGATTAAAACGAGAAAACTTTCTTGTTTCTGTAGTGCGTGCATCATAGGGGATCATGACGATTGTGAGAACATTGTAATTGCGAAGACATGGGAGTGAGTTCAAGTTTTTCCTCTATGTTCAGATGGAGTCACAAACAATGGAGAGAAAAATGATTCGCCACAGTTTGGGCAGAGTTTCAATAATCACTAACTGTTTAAAAGAGGGGGATAACTTTGCAGTTGTCACAGATTCTGAGGAGAACGAGAAAGATGACCCATACTTTCTGTTCTAGTGCACAAAACCTAAGTACAAGGTTGAGGAAACATTTAAGGATAATTGGGGAACAACCTATGAGAAGTGGGATGTAGTAGTCGAAGCTTTCTGGTACAAAAAACATCCAAGAGAGGCCACAATTATGAACTGCTACATAAGAGTCCACAAACATGTGTGTACTCTCATCTAGTAAGAGCTATTAAGTTCTAGATGCAACTTGTGCCACAACGAAAGAAGGGCAAGAGTGTCTTCAAATTGGATTTAGACATGCATGAGCACATCTTGGGGTGTCTTGGAGCGGGAGACGAGGATGACTGAGATAGTGCTAAGAAAATGTATGTAGTCTCATTGCAAGGAAACAATATGTCCACTTGTCCTACAAAATGGAATTTGTAATGAGACTGCTTCTTTTTAGTATATCCCAAACAACCACCGTGCTAGTTTTATTAAATTGTTTTTGTAAATCCCAAACGAAAAAACCCATGCTTGTTTTTAGTATATCCTGACAACCACCACGTTGGTTTCCCATAATGAATCCACACATCCTACAAATCCATTCATCTTGTAATAATAGAAGCAAACCACCACGCCGGTGGCTATTCATATCCTAGTGCAAACCAACCACTGTGCTGGTGATAACTTATCATGCACTACTATCGTGCTATCCCTACACTACTGCCATGCTATCCTAAAATTTGTTGCACAATGATGTACAAAAATAGTGCCCTTTAGACTGTTTATCATTTCGTTAACCGTCAGATTTCATCCCATGCTTGCTTTTAGTATATCCCAACAACCACTGCGCTGTTTTCCCATAACAAATCCATTCATCTTGTAATAATAGAAGCAAACCACCATGCGGGTGGCTGTTCATATTCTAGTGCAACCAACCACCATGTTGGCAATAACTTATCTTGCACTACTACCATGCTATCCCTACACTACTGCCATGCTATCCTAAAATTTGTTGCACAGTGCTAGTGCCCTTTAGACTGGGTATAGTTAACCATAAAATTTCAACCACTGGGCTACTTAAAACATTTAAGTACTAACATGGAAGCAAGTCAGTACAAAATCAGGTATTATGAGAATCATGAGAATATCCACAAGTTTAAGAAATGTATGCAAGATTTTTATTATTTCAAAACACAATGACATTTTTCTTTTTCAAGGAAATTCCAGACTCCCAACAATCTTATCAACCTCTCTATAGCAAGCATCTCCCAACTCTTGAGGTCACTTTGCTGCATAATGGCAAACCTCTTCACACACTCGGATTACACTCTACTTGCTTGACTCTCCCGACTTATATGCCCATAGTAACTCCTCCTTTCACTAGGGGTTCTCTTCATTCTAGTCTTTGCAGTCTATACATCTTCACGCCTCTATCATGTCCTGCCAAAAAAAAAGCTAGGGAAATTAATATTCACCATCTGTGCTGACTCCAACTAAGAAACCCACACGCGAAGCATGTCCTCCTTGCAACTATTTTCCTCCTCCGGGTCTGTTTCTACGAAGATCTCATCCAACATTTTTTTCAGATCGAACAAAAGCATTCCAAAGTCTTTTAGGTATGCCATAGATTCGCAGTAGGTGGATCGGTGTATAGAGTTTTGGGGCTAGATTTTGTAAAGGGCTCTTAGTTGTGTCTACACTGGACTTAAATAGGGAGTGCCGAGCCCCTGCAGGAAAGAACTAGCCCCATTCTGGAAAGGAGCCAGGAGGGCCAAGCCTACAATCAGGAAGCTCAACAAGGAGTCCTTGAGATGTAATCTGAAGTAAAGGAGTCTTTGAGATTGTAATCTATGTAATCTGTGTGTAATCTTTTTAATTGTTAATCTTCTCCAAAGTTTACTTGGGCAATGTTTTCTCAACTAAGTGACTAGATAGTGTCCTTTGATCCACGCCAACACTATGATAATAATGAGACGAAAGATTTTGATTTAACACATAATGTGAGATTAAAGATTTTGATTAGATTCACTAATGTGAACTAAAATATTTTGATCCGTAAACTATTGTACCATGAAAGATTTTGATTAGACCTAATGTGAGACGAAATATTTATATTAGACAACTAACATGAGACTGAAGAATGAGAAGGTCAGGCTCAATGAACTTGGGCAATGGCAAATGGCATTCTCTACATAGTGAATTTGTATGCACAAACACTCCAAAGCAAAAAACGTGCACAAGGTGGTAGCATGCAGGCCATCGGATACATCAATCATCTATGATGGGGATATGGAAGACCATGCATTTTGGACCCTGCTGCATAGCAGGATAGGCATCGTATTTAACTATTGCAGCTGTCAATACCATAGTCTTGCTCTGTACATGATGAAGTTGCTTCTTGATTCCTTCCTCCCTTATCCTAAGGCTATGGATGTTCTCCTTCATCTCCTCCACTTTTTGCTCACTCTGTGCAACAGCTTTATTTGATTCCCTTAGCATCTGTTGAAGCTGCATAAATTGCTAAAAAACATCTAAATGGGCAGTTTCCAAGACTTCCACTCTAGTTTGGAAATCTTGCAGGATGACGGACTGCTTTTCATAACTGTCAAAAGCCACAGCAAGCTCGTGCAAACATCTATCTTGATATTCTTGCAGGGTCTTGTAGCTTGCTCTCTGAACTTCGAACACTCTTTCAGAAAAACAACCCTCACCGTGGTTGCTGCAAATTGCTCCACTGCAGTGGCTGGAACTAGCTCCATCGTGGTGGCTGGAAGTTGCTCCACCGTGGTTGCTCTCTGCATCCTTCCTGGCTTGGGGAGCTGCCTCCTTCTCTTCTCCACCCCGGCTACTCTCTGCCCCATCCTTCTTGGCCTTGAAGCTCTGTCATAGTTTCTGCATCACCTTTCTCGTTTTTGCATTCTCCCTTTTCAGCTCCCCCATCATCTAGTCTTTTTCAATGTTCAATGTGTTCTGCATGTTGCAGAGCCATTTGTAAAGATCCTCCTTTTTGGTTCTCTAATCTTCAAGGTCCTTTTGCATCTTTTCTAGCTCCTTGTCTGCCATGTCCCCATCATTTCTCACTTCTTCAAGCCTAATCTCGGAGCTCCTTCATGTGCTTCTCTGTTTCTTCTCTTCTATGCCTTTCCATGTCGACCAATTTCTTAGTAGCCTCAGCTTGCTCTTATTCCTGCAAGGCCCTTGCTTATGCCTGCAAGGACCTCGCCTGTGCCAGCAAGGCCCTCACTTGTTCCTGCTCTACCTTGGCTTCTGTACCTTCCTTGAGACTTTTCTCAAGTTGCACTACCTTTGCTGCAGTGGTGGCTTTCTCTTGTAGAAAAGTCACCTTCTGAGACATCTTCTTCTCATATTGATCAAAAATTCCTTTGAGGGTAGATGCCATCATGTGCATTGCAACTCCAACGGACTGAGATAAAAATTGGGATTTGCCATCCATGCAATTCTTCAGGTTGGTTAACACGCTCTTGGAGATCGCCCTTAAGAAAGATACATCACGTCCTTTCAGTTGCTCTACTACTGCTTAAACCTGCCAGAACTTTCAGGTTCCTCTCGTTTCAGGAAAGAAGTGAGTAGCGAGAGAGGAGCTCCCATATGTCCAAATTTCAAGATCAGGGGAGGAGGGGCTCTCACACTGTGCTACAGCAAGGGAAGAAAGATTGTGTAAGGAGCTCTCGGACTATGCACGGTCCATTACAAGAGGGGATAGAAGTTTCAGGAAGAGTGCAAGGAAGAAAGAAATGGTCGAGAGGGATAGAAGATGAAGCAGTAAAGGAAATGGAAGAGTGGAGGCTTGAGATTGCAAGGGAGAATGAAATGTTTGAGAGGGATAGAAGAGGAAACAGTTAAGGGAATGGAATAACGGTTTGTAGCCTAACTACACTGTCAAGGTGAGAGCCATCGTGTTGGTTGTAGCCCGACTATTAAGGAAGGCGAGGAGACACCGCAGTGGTTGGCTCGAATTTTGAATAATTCAAGGTAGCAGTACTGACTTGCATGATGGTAATGAATGATTAGAGGTGGTGGCCTCTAAGATTCCCAGCCACATCTGTGGAGCATATGTGGTGGTGGCTAAGATCCACCAAGTTATCAATTAATTACCAGCCACCGCAGTGGCCCGCAATTACTCAGCTTCCAGTTTTCACCACCGGGCTTGCATGCATGATTACTACGAGTGTAGTAAATTATGGTAATGAAGGGTTAGAGGTGATTAGGCTTCACGATTTACTTTTGTGGGAATTACTGCCCGATGGTGGTGGCTGTCATCAGCCACATCTGTCATGGCTACGATTCCACCACGCCACTGCTCACCTACCACCGCACTTTAGCATGCATGATCACTACGAGTGCAATAAAAATTACCGGTCACCAGGCTCGCATGCTTAGTAGAGAACTAGAGCGCATTGTAATGAGTTATTAAACATGGTAATGAGAATTACTACCCGGTGGTGGTGGCTCTCATTAGCCACGTCTAAGATTCCATGGGGCTGGCAGTTAATTACCAGCCACCGGAGTGGCACCACATGGTGTCTTCTTCATGATTTACCAGTCCGTCTAGGGGATTCCACCGTGGTGGCCTGCAATTAATATGGATGGAACCCTAAGCTCTAGCATTGCAGTGGCTCGAACTTTATAATATTTATAAGATCCGTGGCATTTGGCATTTTACTACGTTGCTCTGATCCACCCATGCTCTGCTACTTTTCTCCACACCCTCCTCTAGCTCTTTTTCGCCCCTGCTCTACTTTGCTCCATGCTCCCTCCTCCAACTCTCGTCACTGCATCTGCTCCCTTGCTCATCTTTTGCTCACCCACTCATCTTCAGCATGCCTAGTACCATCCCCCCTCGATGCTCTGTGATCCCAATAATATCCGCCTTCTCATATAAGGTGATTTCGTTGCACTCACTTGGAGTAGAAATGATAGCACTAGTGGAGACCCTTTATTCCCATAGGCGACTCCCCACACATCTGAATGTCATCACCTTCTGATAACATGCTCATAGAGGGCCTCTTTATGGCTGTGTTGTATGGGTTTCCCCTAGATGTCGACGAAGGCCTCAATATTTTTAGAGCAGAGTACTCTCGACTTGCTGGGGGGGCCATAATCTGAGTTTTGGCAACGTGCATGGTCTTCGGCCTCTCCATCGTATCCTCCTTTGGCTCCCTAAAAATCTTTAATGCAACAAGCTAGACTGGCAGAAAATTGAGTTGTATAAATTCCCTCTTGCTCAGACGAGGCTCTCAACAATGGCTGGATATATCTTTTGGGCTCTCAATGATCTTTTGGCTCAGTGGATGTAATGTTTTGGTCTCTAAGGCATTTATGTAATCTCTTTTCGTTCATTTTGAGGCTCTCAATATGCACTATTGTTAACTTTTATATTTGTATTTGAATGGTTATGGCTGCTACCTATAATCTTTTGTTTAAGGCTCTCAGCAATAGGCGAGTTTTTATGAATGTAAGATCCTCTGTTCAATTTTTGCTCCGTATAAGTTGATAATTTTTCTATAACCTGTTATTGGATGTAAATGTACATTGTAATCTCTTTTGATCAATTTTCACTCGATAGATTGTACTTTTGTCATCATTTAAGGACTAAAATACCAGGAAAGAAGGACTACAATTTCCTTGGTTTATGACCAAAATAGTGCTAAATAACTCCAATGACCCCACCGTTGTGGTTGCATGGAGATACATCTAGAAAAATACAATTAAACTTTCAAAAAATGCAATTGACGATATGGCCCTTGAGGGGTGCCTTTTAGGAGCAAGGGCCATATCGACATGCCATTTCTATCCAATGGCATGTTGGATATTGTATAATGCACGTAGATATGGCCCTTGCCCTTAAAGGGGACCCCTAAAGGGTCATATCGTCAATTGTATTTTGCTTGGTTACACAACAGAATACATTTTCCGTGGTACACAAATATATAACTCCAAGAACGAGTGTGGTGACTTTCATAGATCTCCTCCTATAATACGTAAAAATAGGTAACGGAGCTATAACTCCAAGAACTAGTGCGGTGGTCTCTCCAAGACAATCTGGGCAAAGACATGCTCAAGTTAGAGACTATGCTGAGGCGACGCTCAAAATGATAGATTGTGTCTCATTATTACGCCAAAAACTAGTGCGGTGGTCTCTCGAAGCTAGCCTATGATTTGCATGGGTTGCGAGCAAAGAAGCAGCAAAAGGCTATCAAGGATTTGTGGTGCTATTAAAATATCAGTTTAAAAACGATGTATTAAAATGTTTAAAACATTTTTAAAGTTGCTCTAGGGGCATTTTAAAACACCCCAGTAGCGATTTTTCTCCAAGATCGGCGGCTCATGCCAATTCCCGACCGGTATACCTATACACTGACCGATATCTTGACACAACACTAATCGGTATTTCATAGTATCAACCGGTTTAGGGTACACTGACCGGTTTTTCTCTACACTGACCGATTTTCCCCTACACCGACCGGTATAATTAGCAACACCGATCGGTGTTTAAACACTCTAGACACCAGCCGGTGTTGTTAATGTTATATATACCTGCACCGCACTTGTACTATTCACAAAATTTGAGATTCCTAGAATGCTGTGGAGTCTTGGGAAAGACAAGAAGCATAAGAAACAGGATAAACATGTTTCTCTTATAGTCTTTATTGGAAGCATGGCTCCACAAAAATGAGGAACAAATCCAACAAAGGCTCGTGATTACGTTACGATGTTGCCTAACAAGAAGTGGAAATGCAACTTTTGTCATGAAGAGTACTCAGGCTTTCGGCACAAGAATGCAAAAGCACTTCTTGGGTGATAGCAACAAATAGAGTGGAAAATGCAAGGGGCCAGAAGTTGAGAGAGTTATAGCCACTCTAGGCGGCCAAATGCCTAAAAGTACAGACAATAGGGTAGATGATATAGTCGCACGTCACCAATCCCAACCTCAAGAATGTATGCCTGATGATTTACTCACATCTCTAGCTAGTCAATCTGTAGATGTGCCACCTCAAAGTAATGGTGTGGCCTCATTCACACAGATGGCATCATTTCTCGTTTGTAATCGCATGCATGTCCGCATCAAAGATCTTTGGAAGAGTCATTTAGACAACAACATATAGAGAAAGCACAACAAGATGTTCTTGAGGCCATTTGTCGCACCGGTTGCCCACTAAGCATGGTTCAAAACCTGCATTGGAAGAGAGCTATGGCATCTATAGCAAAGGTAGGTCTAGGCTTTACGTTGCCCAGTTACAATGCTATCTGCAACAACTACCTAGATGCATACTATGAGAGGATGAAACTGGAGCAAGTAGTATACGATGGTATTGAGAGGAAAAGATGTACCATTGTTAGTGATGGATGGAAAAATGTCACCAAGAGGCCTCTTATCAATATCATGGTAGTGACATTGAAGGGGGAGGCTTTTCGTCAATCCATCGACACAAGTGGTAATGCCAAGATAGGTGAATACATTGTTGAACAATTGGAGGGTGCAATCCTAGATGTTGGGGAGCATAACGTTGTTCAGATAATCACCGACAATGCGAAGAACTATAGGAAAGTTGGAAAAATTATAAATCGGAAATATCCTACCATTTGGGCATCACCGTGCTCTTGTCATTGCCTAGACCTTGTGCTTGAGGATTGGTATAAATCAACGGAGACTGTGTGGATCAAAGCCACTATAGATGAAGGAAAAAGATTGGTGTTATACTTCCTCAACCACGAGAGATTATTGGGCATATTCAGAAACCACCAACCTGCAGAACATCCACCAGAGTTTTTGAAACCTGGTGAAACACGTTTCAGAATAAACTATATAATGTTGGACCATTTGCTCAAGCTACAAGGAGTTGTAATGGAGACATTATTTAGTGTAGAAGCTAGTGAGTGCTAATAGTTGAGTCAACCACACAAAACACTTGCATTGAATTCACAGAGATGAAAATGGCTCACACTGCTAGCTTTTGGAAGAGAATAGCTGATGCGGCTGATGTAATGAGGCCAGTATGGTTTGCCATTCGGAAATTAGACGTGAAAGGTCCAAGTTTGGGCAATGCTTACATGGCGTGCTAGACTACTAAGCGAGACCTCTTAATAGAAAATAGAAGATCCACAGGTGACAACGTTGGCTACAGCGTCGTTCATCGTGCCACTCTGCAAAAGATGTTTTGAAAGCAATGGAATCATGCTCACAATGACCTCCAGTATGCTGGCCATATTCTAAATCCTCAATGGTGGGAGTATCATCCGAAAACATTGGAACACGTAATGCAGTCTTGGCATAATCTCTTAGGATGATTTTTTGGGGTTGGATATGAATATGCTGCTGATGTCAAGGAATTATCCACTTTTTGAAATAGGGAAGGGTTGTTTGCATATACAAGAATACGAGACCTTCCAAAGGAGATGCCTGCATGGAGATGGTGGGGAGAGTGTGGAGCTTTGACACTTCATTTGCAAATGTTGGCATTGAAAGTGCTATCCTAGCCTTGTAGCAATTCGTCGAGTGAACGAAATTGGAGTAATTACAAGTTTGTTTATTTGATCACAAGAAATCGCTTGAAGATAGAAAGAGCAGAGAAATTGGTATATGTTTATGGAAATGGTAGAGTTTGGATGATGTTGAGGGAGAGAGCAATGATGGAGATTTAGCCAAGTGGGTACATTATGATATCCCAGGTCCATTGCATGATCCTCCCATTGTTGGACAATTGCAAGTCGCAGTAGCCAAAGCAAGCTCTAGCGACGAGGATGAGGAAACTTTGTGATCACTCATGAGCAATCATTCCCAAGCTTGAAATACTATATACACTATTGATCGTGCTTACATTCTGACCTATTAAATATTGTGCTAATTGATTGACATCATACCAATTTTGTTAATTGACATCATACCTATTGAAAATTATGCTAAAGTATTTTTTGGTTTAACATCCACATCAATTTTGTTAATTGATGTCATATCAATTGGAAATTATGCTAGAGAATTAAGATGGTATTACAATCGTGCTTATGTTTTGTTAAAATAAAATTAATGTACATTGATGTCATCAATTTTGTTGATGGATATCATACCAATTGGAAGTACTACTACAGTATTTAGATGGTATTACAATTGTTTTACTTCAATGTTCAAACTTGGAACATATTATCCAATTGCTTGCAACCTTAATGTACTTGTGTAAGTGATGCTAGCTGCTGCACTAGTGTGTGTACAATACCGACATCCATCAATAGAGCATGATGTTGCAGATGATCATAGCATAGATAGATGCTTACTAAGGAGAGAGAAGGACGTGGGAAAAGGAAATTTGCCATCCCATTCCTGTTTTAATAGGTAGATTACCACATTTATAATCATCAAACCACGTTGGGAGGGGGCAAGACAGTTGGATGATTTCTCTCTCTCGAGGTCTAGCAAGCTTGCATGGAGTACTCACATGTTGGAAGTTAGGTTAAAAATGCATTTCAAAGGGATAAATTGTTTTTGATGATTATGAAAGCAATTGAATTAACTGAACTCCTTAATTTGATAGCACTCAATGGCTTTAGAGAGAAATGGAGGTTCAACAACAGCACACAACTACATTACAATGATAGCAAGAAATTGTTGGAGATGTGATATCTACCATCAATAATTTTGAGGCTCACCGGCAAGGCCCGTTATGGCACTTTGTGGGAGATGTTAATAGGACAATTCCACAGTGCAGAGGTGATGGTGCACAAAGAGTGGCTACCATCTTATAGCCACGTGCTAGTATTGATGTTGACATAAGTTGTTACAAACGTGGAGAATAATGTTATGATGCTTGACGATGGACGGTGGAGATGTAATGTCTGTCATCAGACATACATTGGCTCTCGCTTAAGAAGGAGGTTGCATTTCTTGGGTGATGTGCATGGAAGAATTACAAAATGCAAGGTACTAAGAGATTAGGGCCCTACAAACTCTTGGTGCTAACATTTTGGGACTTGTTGTCCAACATAACTGTTTTGAGACATTGTAAATCACCTTTTAATTTTGAATTGACGTATGGTGAAACTGATTTTGCAAAGGGTGAATATGGTGAAACTAACATTGAATTTTTATTTCACTTCAAATTATGCTCATAATAATTTCTTCAACAATTGCACTTATTCCTAGTTTTGCAAGTTGACTGGAGGATGTTACAAAATTATCATTTGCAAATTGTGGTCTCTTATTAAAGTTCCTCAAGTGGACCTTGTTTAAGTGGAATAGACATTGCATTATTTACAATTCCACTTCAAATTATGACAATAATAATGCATCCACATTAATTACTTCAATAATTTTCAACAATCAATGCATCCACATTAATTAATTCAATGATTTTCAGTAAACATTGCATTTTTAACAATTCAATATGGAGCACTTTGGCCTTTTCACAATAATAATTTGACTTGGAGATTGCGTGTCCACCGTTCGGAAATATCATTGTTACAAAAAATGAGTTGGCACTATCCATATGAAATGAGCCCATCAAAAAAATAGGCCGTAACATGGAAATATTCATACAATATCGAGTATACGACAATATCGATACAAAATTTCCTCAGCAAAAAACTAAGCCAACAGATGGCTACATGCATATAAGATGCTATCAAGACTGTTCTCTAGCCGACTCATGCGCTAGCGGTTCGTACATGGGTGCCCTGAGCCCCCGGTAGAATATGCAGCCTGTGGCAATATAGCACCACAAAAAAGCCGCAAAAAATCATCACCCCAAGCACCATGCTAGCAATAAACATGAGTATAGCAAGGATGATCGCCATGGAGATGATCGACTACTAAATCAAGTATTACATTTATGAGAATAAGATCCATTTTCATTATCATCGTAAACAAATTTCTTCAAAATTGAAAATACACCATTGTAATAGGAATATTAATTCAATACACCTTTGAAACAAGCCTTCAAAACAATTATTGCAAATAGATCACACATGTCCAAAAATTAATTTTATATTATAAATATGTTTGTATACAAAATTCTTCCTCTCCTTATCATTTTAAATTGTACGTAGCCTCGGATCAGGAGAGTATGTTGCCCCGATGCTCAACATGTCATACAACTCACGTGCCATAGGAGTGTTGCATGCTGCACATGCACTTCTCACCTTTAAAGTATTCACAAGATAGACAAGGTGAAATTGATGATTACAAGGGAGGGCATAGTATCCTATGGCCTTGTCAAAACGATCTTGGTAGATTGGGCAACATGGCCCATACATGATGTATTGTAATGTTGTAGGTATCATGGACGGTTTGCACATGGCAAGGCCAACAAAATCGTGACTGATTGCCAAGACTACGCCCCCATGTTTGATATGTTGCAAGGTGGCTTGTGCATCACATGCTTGTTGAGAATAATTGCTTGCTATTATGCACATCTCCGCATATGCATTATCGATATCAAGATGTTGGTCGGCTTGGGATAATAATGCATGCAATCTTTCATTGTCGCTTCTCACCTGCTCAAGTTCTTGCAGCACTCGTTGATGCTCCATAGTTGCATATCGTATAGTGGCAACCATAAATGTGACATCTCGCTCGACACATGCTCCCTATCTAGCTTCCTCTTCGATATTCATATAGAGTTCTTCACTTGTGACAGAGGCTACATGTTCAATAAAGTCACATACAAACTTATCAATTGATGTTAGGTTGGAATTCTTCATATTTAAATATTATATTCACTTGAGACTGGACTGCCGACACTTTGTGGAGGTTCGACTACCACGAGTATGGCGCTTGGCGTACGTGGCTCCTCACGTACTCGAGTGACTGACAAAGTCCACTTCACGACCAAGCACACACTTTGCATATAGCGTCTTTGCAAAGTATTTGGGAATTTTAGAGCAAAATTTCATAGCAAAAATCATCTCCTAGATGCATTGTGTATTCTCTTTCATGCTTTCATTATAACACCGTGTAAGGGACCATCGCCCGTGTCCTGAGGCATTTTTGCTACAATCCCATATAGCCTCTAAATCATCATTCGAGATGAGGAGATTTATAGCCGAGTACTTCATGCCATTAGGGTTGTGGAAAATACTGGCTTGGGCAATTGCCTTCATTTTCTCTTTCAGTGATAGATGCGTGGTGGCATCAGCCATGTCCATCATGAACTTCATGGCTTGAGTACCGTGTGTGCATTCATCTTGGGCTTGGTACTCGGCCTATGTGGATGGTCGAGAGGGTGTTCTTGATGATGATGCCATTGTTTTGATGAAATGCTAAACCCTAAACATAATAGCAAAGATATGAGTTTAGTTTATGATACATACATACATTCAAACACATTTTCTTCTCATCTTATTGTAGAAGATTGTTTTCTTGAAATTTCAAAAAATAAATCCTAAACAAAAAATGATGTTATCCAATGTCCATTTCAAAACAGTGCAAAATTTAATTTAGGAATATTTAAAAGTATAGGACTTGCAAATGGAAATATGACGATATGTCAAAATTACAATTTTATAGATAAGTTTTCATATCGTCCATTGGACGCATTGCGTTATTTTCATCAAGCCTAATTCCTCAAGAATAGTCAATGCAACTAGTGGTAAGTGTATTGTTGTAGAGCACATGTCGGCAAACTTTGTGCACAGGTCTATTCGTGCCTTACTGTCTTGACTTCTCCTGTCTATTCTTTCTAATGAGCCACTAGCAACTTGGGTATAATATTGCATGGTGACATTCGATAGTCTACCAACAGCACCTTTTTCCTTTTGATTTTTCCTATGAATGGCAGCATGGGATTCTTTGCATTCTACGAGCCACCTATACAACTTAGACCTTACTGCATCTGTCAAGGGCTCCAACTGCTTTACCATTTCCCATTGTACAACTATATCACCCAGCACTCTAGGTAGGAAATTTAGTACAACCTCTTTCTACTCTGTCCGCTCCACCTCTCCGCGCCTCATCTAGTACAGTCAAATTGAGCAAATATGCGGAGCAATATGCGATGATGCATTTCATCCAACTTAGACAGTCAAATTGAGCAAGTATGCGATGATGCATTTCATCCAACTTGGTATGCAAATTCTCTCTTATTTGCTCCTCACTCAATGTTATAATATGTCGAATGCACACCCTATGGACAAGGTGTTGCAACTCAATTCTCCAAGTGTCTCTTTCTCTCTTTGAAGGGGTAGCTGCCGTGAGGTAGGCAGAGGTATGGATCTAATTCACTGTGACAACAATCATTATGTAATCACTCGTGAGGTTCTACTACCATGATGGGTCATGACATGTACATACAAAAACCAACACATAGCAATTAAGTAATTGAGACATATAGGCCCTATCGTAATGCATTACGTTAACACTCAAAAGTCATTACAAAAACAAATGCAAAAAAATCAAGAAATAGAATTGAGATCTACACACATGCTAACATGAATTTCTAATAGATAATTATAATGTGGACCCTACAAGCAATAGCGTGCCTCATACAAATTACTCCAAGAAACCCTATTAGGCTATCAAAGAAGGATATGCTATAAAAGATGAAATAGGAATACATATAACAGCAATCACGATGTAATGAACCAAGATGATCTAGATCAACATTGTGTGATCATACATCTTGAGCTCGTTGGGAAGGTCATCATCGAGATGAATCTAGTCGGCCAAAGTGAGCTATCATTCGGACAATAACCTGCTCTATTGGCACCTATGTACAATATATATGAATATATGCCTAATAGAACATCACTTGAGGCGAGATGAATCCAACTAGCCGAAGCGAGTCATCATCCGGCCCCAAGTGATAAACATCATACATTCAAACACATATAAGCAAGCATAAATAAGCATCACACATATTTCTTTCTCAATTGGGATGAGGTGAATCTAGCCGGCTGAAGCGAGCCATCACTCGGCCTTAATCATGATACTACTAAAACATCACTCGAGGCGAGATGAATCCAACCGGCTAAAGCGAGTCATCATCCGGCCCCGAGTGAAACACATCATGAAAGCACACACACACACAGAAGCAAGCAAGCACAAACATATGACATATTTCTCTCTCTTTTCTCTCAGCTAAGGCGAGGTGAATCCAACCGGCTGAAGCGAGCCATCACCCGGCCCTAACTGAAAACAACAGTGAGGTTATAAGCTCACCAAAAGCCTGAAGGAGAAGTGGAAAATGGCAAGGATATGAAAAACAATGGAAAACTGCGGGGAGTTTCAGTGAGAGGCAGAAAAAAATGATGCAAAGGTGCCCTTTTATAGAACCTAACTCGATGTACTGACCGACATGTCTACACACCGGTCGATTATCGCGGCCAATGCATGCATGCCACATGTTCAGTCGATGCACACCGATTGGTAGTTCACTACAAAGGCTAGTATTTTCCTGAATATACTGACCGATGTTTTGTTTCACCGATCGATTTATTATATACCAATTGGTGTAGTGATTCACCGACCGGTATTTCTTCACCGATCGGTGAATCCCAACACCGTTTGGTATTTTTGAAAAAATACTGGTTGGTGTTGGGATTCACCGATTGGTATATAGCAAGCACTACAAGGCATAGGCCCTTTTCCGACGAAAATACCGACGCTTTTTACATTAAATTTTTTTTTTTTCACGGGCGCAAAAGTCGTTATAAAAGTCGCTAAAAGCGTCAGAAAAGAACCGTCGCTATAAAGCGTCGCTATATAGCGACGTTGTTAAACGTCGCTATATAGCGACACTACTAATCGTCGCTATATAGCGACACTGGTAAACGTCGCTATATAGCGACGATTAACAGAAGTAAAAAAAACAGCATTAGTGGGGCCTAACAGGGCCATAGCAAGCCCTGTTTTGCCCCACTAATGCTTTTTTTTTTTAAATTACAAAAGAAAGTTTGTTATTACAAAAAGTAAAGAGGGGAAAAGAGACATATGCTCATGCTTATGCATGAGCATATGTCTCCTTCTCTTATGCTCATGCATAAGCATAAGCATGAGCATATGTCTCCATAAGCATAAGAGAAGAGAAGAAGAGGGAACGGAAAGAGAGATTGGAAAGGGGGAAAGAGGGAAAGAAAGAGAGAAGAAGAGGGAAAGTAAAGAGGAAAAAAGAGACATATGCTCATGCTTATGCATGAGCATATGTCTACTTCTCTTATGCTCATGCATGAGCATAAGCATGAGCATATGTCTCCTTCTCTTATGCTTATGCTTATGCATATGCATAAGCATAAGCATAAGAGAATGAGACATATGCTCATGCTTATGCTCATGCTTATGCTTATGATTATGTATGAGCATAAGAACATGAGCATGAAAGAGGGAAAAGACGGTGGAAAAGAGGAGAAGAGAGAAGAAGAGGGAACGGAAAGAGGGATTGGAAAGGGGGATAGAGGGAAAGAAAGAGAGAAGAAGAGGGAAAGTAAAGAGGGAAAAAGAGACATATGCTCATGCATGAGCATATGTCTCCTTCTCTTATGCTCATGCATAAGCATAAGCATGAGCATATGTCTCCTTCTCTTATGCTTATGCATAAGCATAAGCATTATGCTCATGCTTATGCTTATGCATAAGCATAAGCATTATGCTCATGCTTATGCGTATGCATGAGCATAAGAGAATGAGCATGAAAGAGGGAAAAGAGGGGGATAAAGAGAGGAAGAGAGAAGAAGAGGGAAAGTAAAGAGGGAAAAAGAGACATATGCTCATGCTTATGCATGAGCATATGTCTCCTTCTCTTATGCTCATGCATAAGCATAAGCATAAGCATGAGCATATGTCTCCTTTTCTTATGCTTATGCTTATGCTTATGCATGAGCATAAGAGCATGAGCATGAAAGAGGGGGGGAAAGAGGAGAAGAGAGAAGAAGAGGGAAAGGAAAGAGAAATTGAAAAAGGGGAAAGAGGGAAAGAAAGAGAGAAGAAGAGGGAAAGGAAAGAGGGAAAAAGAGACATATGCTCATGCTTATGCATGAGCATATGTCTCCTTCTTTTATGCTCATGCATAAGCATAAGCATGAGCATATGTCTCCTTCTCTTATGCTCATGCATAAGAGGAGTCTTATGCATAAGCTTCTCTCTTCTCCTCTTTCCCCTCCTCTTTTCCCTCTTTCATGCTCATGCTCTTATGCTCATGCATAAGCTGCATAAGCTGAGAGCATGAGCATGAAAGAGGGAAAAGAGGAGGGGAAAGAGGAGAAGAGAGAAGAAGAGGGAAAGAAAAGAGAGATTGGAAAAGGGGAAAGAGGCAAAGAAAGAGAGAAGAAGAGGAAAAGGAAAGAGGAAAAAAGAGACATATGTCTCCTTCTTTTATGCTCATGCTTATGCTTATCCTTATGCATGAGCATAAAAGCATGAGCATGAAAGAGGGAAAAGAGGGGGGGAAAGAGGATAAGAAGAGGGAAACGAAAGAGGAAAAAAGAGGGGGAAAGAGATTGAAAGATTGAAGGAGAAGGAGAAGGAGAAGGAGAGGAGGGAAAGAAGAGGAGAGAAGAGGGAAGAGAGGGGAAGAGAAGGTTCCTACACCCATCACTGCAGCTAGCACTTAAGGCGCTAGCTGCAAGCTAATGCAAATTAGAAAAATAACAAATGGAAAAAAGAGGAAGCACTTACTTGGAATAGTACGTCCCGCTCGGTGTTTTGTGGACTGGCCCTACAAAAGAGAAGAGTCTTCTTTCTTTCTTAAAATCTTGTTTTTTGTTTCAATCCTTTGAAATCAAGCATGAAAACTAGTAATCAAGCATGAAAACTAGTAAGGAGCTTTAGCAATACAAGGAGAAGCACTCACAAAACGAAATCTCACAGAAAACCTACCTACATTGTTCAAAGAGACTCACCTCTTCAAAAACTTCCTTTCAAGAAACCAAAGAGGGAGAAGGGTGGAGGGGGAGCACAAGAGCTAGGAGAGGGGTGAGTAGTGGTGAGGAGTGGAGAATGGAGTGGGAGTTTGTCGGAAATAGGTGGGAGGAGAGATCGCTTTGCTTACAATAGAGATTAGAGAGTGCAAAAGAAAGCGCCGCACATCGCGACGTGTTTTGGTTTAAATCCACAGCGTCGCTATATAGCGACGCTTTTCCGTCGCTATATAGCGACGCTTTTCCGTCGCTATATAGCGACTCTTTAGTGTCGCTATATAGCGACCTTTAACATTAAAAAACTCAAACCCTAAAAGTCGCTATATAGCGACGTTTAACCCTAAAAGTCGCTATATAGCGACTTTTAACCCTAAAAGTGGCTATATAACGACCTTTAACCCTAAGTGTCGCTATATAGCGACACTTATACCTTAAAAGTATCAATTCAAGGCACTTGATCTAAGAAGAGAGGGAAGGAGCTCATGGGTGGCTAATTTTTGGATCTTAAAAGATTTCCTTGCATTTTGTATTGTGACTTTAGAGGTGTGCAGATGGAAGGGACATGGTGGTGCACATGGTGATGGATCATCAAAAAGTCATTGCTATTTGAGTTCATTATTAATATTGCATGCGTACACGACACGAAATCTTGAGACAGGATGAGGAGGGTGGTGTGCATATACCTTCACACTACCAATGTGGATATGAAGATAGAGATCATGTGGATATGGAGATGCCACTACCAATGCCGGATCCAATTGATCCAGATGGATTTAGAGAAGAAGATGAAGATCACAATACGAGCCAAGACGAAGATGTGCATAATGACATCATATGGGAGGAAGATGGAGATCATGATATTAAGGAAGAAGATGATAATCATCAAGAATCACCCGACTTTATTGAAGAAGATGATCAAGTCTATGGTGAACGTACGATGATGATATAGAAGATCAACTCAATATAGAGTTGGAGATAGACTTGTTTGGCACACTAGACTTGGCTCAGGATGAAACCAAGTCTCAAACGTAGACATGATTATATGAGCTTCAAACTTGATGTACATGTTCTTGTACTTTTATTCTTTTAAAGGATCAAACATGTACATGCTCTCGTATTTTTATTCTCTATGAGATCAAACATGTATGAAAATTTAAAAAATTTTGTCATTGGAAAAAACTAACTTTTAAGGCCTATATGAGTAAAAAACATCTCTGAAAAACGTCGCTATAACATAGTATCTTAGTGTCGCTATATAGCGACTCTTAAAAGTCGCTATATAGCGACCTTTATAATCGTCGCTATATAGCGACTTTTGCTTAACGTCGCTATATAGCGACGCTTTACGGGACGCGCTTTTCATACCGACGATTAGTGCCCCGTCCGCGCTAAGCGTCGGTACGTAAACGTCGCAATAGGATCCGTGTGTAGTAGTGAAGTCAACTAGTGCATGTTGACCGATTATAAAAAATGCGCTCTTTGCATTTTGAACATCCATATGTGTTTTTAATACAAAAAATACGTTCTTTTCTTTAAAAAAACGTACTAAAAAAATCCCATAAGGCTACATGATGATAGTTGGTTAGGCACTGCACTATGGCAGTGTTCAGAATGATAGATTGCGTCTAATTATTACGACAAGAACCAGCACGGTAGTCTCTCCAAGACAACCTTCAATTTGAATGATCTGCATGGGTGCGTGCCCCCAGTGATAGGTGGCAAAGTTGTAGCAAAAGGCTACACAATGATAAGTGATCAGATGACGTAGGCAAGAGACTACGCTACATGAACCAATGTAGATATGCCATGTGTGGAGCTATGCAATGTTCTGAACAAATAGATTGCGTCTCATTATTACACCAGTGCGCCTTCATGATGTCAAAAAAATTTTCGGTGAGAGCACGGGTCCATGCAAAATGCAAATATTCACCCAGAATCGGATCGTCTCATAGTCCCAAAATGGCCTCGAAAATAGTTTCGCAATTAGCTACACCAAGCTAACCTTGACCCTCTAACACTGGTACCTGTTTTAAGATTCCCTCAGAAATTCATTAAAATTATAACTTTTTCAAAAAAAGGTCATATTATGCATAGTGAATTGTTTAAAACTTTTAAAATTCTATCAATTTTGGTACGTAATGCCCACAAATTAATAAGGACCTTGACTACATAACACAATATCAATGTATTTAGAAAAATCAAGAAGTCTGTAATTTTTTTCCTTCCTTTGAGCTTTTATTTTCAATAGAAAAACTACATGATACAACTTCATTCTTGCATGTAGTAACATAACCTTATCAAAATTCTTAAGTTGAACTTTGTAGTATCACATAAAGTATTGAAAGAATTAAAAAATATCATCAAATTAATGGGAAAAACTAAATGAACACCATATTAGAGAATTTGGGAAAATCCTGATAATTTGGGAATTTTTGAGGGCGTCTTCTCGAAAAAAGGTGGTGTTCAAAAACACAATTTTAGTTTATGTTGTCTCTGTGCCCAAATGGACTTTGGTAGAACAGAATGTGTGTGTAGAGTAGCGGCAAAGCTCCGCTTGTACTTGCATAAGGCTAGAAATAATCCCTCTTAGAAATCCAACTTGCAAGTTCTACATGCGAGTTCTACATGCGAGTTCTAAATGCAAGCTCTACATGCGAGTTCTACATGCAAGTTCTACATGTGAGTTCTACATGCAACTCCTACATACAACTCCTACATGCGAGTTCTATATGCGAGTTCTACATGCAAGTTCTACATGCAACTCCTACATGCAAGTTCTACATGCGAGTTCTACATGCAACTTCTACATGCAAGTTCTACATGTAGAGAGAGAATGTCTTACAATTCCTACATGCAGAGAGAGAAGCTCTCCAACTTGTATAAATACACCATAACGGAATGAAGCCCACACTCTTTGGGGCATTGTGTTGAGTTCTACTTTAGTATTCCAAGTAATTGTCTCAAGTGTCCATGCTTCCTTGCACTCCACGTCCAAAAGCATGTCCTGACCTTGCAACTCCTCCTCCTCTCTCCTCTAACCTTGCAACCCATCCTCTCCCTCTCCTCCTCCCTCCTCCTCCTCCCTTCTCCTCCTCCTCCCTCCTCCTCCTCCTCGCTCCTCCTCCTCCTCCCTCCTCCTCCTCCTCCCTCCTCTCTCTTCTTTCCCCCATACTCTTACACCTTCTTCTTCTCCCACTCCTATGCTCCCCCTAAACCCTTAGTTCCTCAACCCTTAATCTCCATGATCTACAAGGGAGACGAGTTCTCCACCATGTACTCTACTCTAAACCTTGGAACCTCTTCTAAACCTTGGAACCTCCCTCTAAACCTTGGGACCTCCTTCTAAACCTTGGACCTCCTTCTAGACCTTGGAACTCCTTCTAACCCTGGAACCTCTTTTAAACTCTGCAACCTCCTCCTAACCCTTAAACTCCTCCTAAACCCTGCAACCCCCAATGAAGATGAAAGCCTTCATTACCTCAACCATTACCTCAACCATGATGATACACGTTCCTTTTACACATGCATGCACTATGTTTGCTTACCACACTTAAGCCTATGTGTCTCACCGAAACACCACTCGAGATCCTAAGCTACACGTATACTACAAATGACAACCCCAATATATCTGTAGGTGACAAAAAGCCTCGGAAGCTTGCATACTGAGAATACCTTGCTCTTCCTATGGGAGCGGTAGGAAAGAGCCAACATTTGGCACTGTTGTCAGGGAGACTAGCATCTCAAGTAACGAGTAAACATACGCAGGTATGTGTAAAAGACAAACTACTTTGAACTTTCACGAACATAACACTCAAGGGCAAGGAGAGTAAATTTTTTTCCATTTCTAGCCAAACATATCAACCCCAAGCATCAACCTTGGGTTACTACCTTAAGAAATTTTATTTATTTCTTGAAAAGAAGCCACTTGATAAACAATCAGGCTAGGTAGTGGACACGAATGCGTAGAGCTTGCAATTTCAATCATTTCATCTTTTTGTAGAAGAGCAAACCGAGCTATCCATAAAGAGTTACGGCTCGAGAAGAGTTTAGGGTTCAACCCTAAACCGAAACCCATTTCCTATAAAAACCCACTCCACCCCATCATTCTTGATCTTTCACATCTTGCCTCCATCCTCTTCCCCCATTCCGAGCCCTATGCAAGACACTCCTCCCTCTCCATCAACCACCACCCTACTCCCATCCTCACATGGTAAGTTACTTCGAGCCCATCTCGCAGCGAGAACCTAGCCATCCACCCACCGTCCATTGGTCCTCAACAAACCTCGACTTGGAGAGTGTTCAGGTCACCACCTGTTCCTCCCTTTGGATTTTCGTCAAATTTTTCCATCCGTCAAGTTTTTTTTTTCATTCTTTTTTCTTCTCCCCCTCCTCCATCTCCATCTCCACCACCCCCCATCCTCCATCTCCACCACCTCCCCCTCCACCACCTCTTTCTTCCCTCCCCCTTCCCCCCCTCCATCTCCACCACCCCCTTCCACCACCACCACCCCCCCTCCACCATGACCCCCTTTCTTCATCATTCCCTCCACCCCCTCCATCTCCTCCACCAACCCCCCCTCCTCCATCTCCACCCCCTCCCCCTCTACCACCTCTTTCTTCCCTCCCCCCTCCATCTCCACCACCCCCTTCTACCAGCAGCACCCCTCCCTCCACCACCACGCTTTCTTCCCCCCCCCCACCCCCTCCCTCCCTCCATTTCCCCTCCCCCCACCCCCCCCACCATCTCCACCACCCTTCCCCCCCCCCCTCTCTCTCCCTCTCTCTCTCTTTCCCTCCCCCTCCCTCTTCTCTCTCTCTCTTTCTCTCTCTTGCCCTCCCCCTCTCTTTTTCTCTCTATCTTTCTCTCTTTATCTCTCTCTTTCCCTCCCCCCCCCCCCCCTCTCTCTCTCTCTCTCTCTCTCTCTCTCTCTCTCTCTCTCTCTCTCTTTCCCTCCCCCTCTCTCTTTCTTTCTCTCTTTCTCTCCCTCTCTCTCTTTCCCTCCCCCTCCCTCTTCTCTCTCTCTCTCTCTCTCTCTCTCTCTCTCTTTCTCTCTCTTTCCCCCTCTCTCTCTCTCTCTTTCCCTCCCCCTCCCTCTTCTCTCTCTCTCTCTGTCTCTCTCTCTCTCTCTCTCTCTCTCTCTCTCTCTCTTTTCCCCTCTCTCTCTCTTCCCCCCCTCTCTCTCTTTCCCTCTCTCTCTCTCTCCCACCCCCCTCCCCCTCTCTACTCTCCCCCTGCCCTCAGCCCCCCACCCCTCCCCTTTGTTCAAATCCCCCCCCGCCGCTCGTCAAAACCCCCCTCCTTTGCCCCCCACTTGCCCTTGCCTCGCATTGCCCCGCCCACCCTGCTCTTGCCCCGCCCCGCCCGCCCTCAACCCCTCCCCTGCCGCTGCTCCCCCCACCCCCCCCCTCTCCCCCCCGCGCCCTCCCCTTCCCCCCTGCTACTGCTCCCCCTCGCCCCCCTCCCCTCCCCTACCCTCTACCCTTCCCCCTCCCCATCGCCCCACTCCCGCTCGCCCCCTCTCAGTCCCCTCCCCTCCCTTTCCCTCTACCCTTTCCCCCCCCACGCAAAACCCCCCCTACCACTACTCGCAAAACTCCCCCCCCCCCCCGCCGCAACCAGGCAAACCCACCCCCCCCGCGGCACAAAATCCCCCCCCCACACATAGTCTTATAAATAACTTGAAAAAAAAAAACCCTAACCTAACCATTAATCTAACCCTAGGTTAGTTAAACCTAGGCTAGGTTATGTTAACCTAGGCTAGGTTATGTTAACCTAGGCTAGGTTAGTCTAACTAGGTTAGGTTTACCCTAGGGTACTTACTAACAGTTAGGTTAGTCTAACTAACCTTCAGTTAGTAACTAATTGTAGTTAGTGAACTTAGTTAGGTTAACCTCCTAGTTACAATAACTGGCAGGATATGGGTTAGTTAATCTAACTAGATTAACTTGGTTCAAACCCCTCAGTTGGACTTAAAGTCCATTCACACCACCCTTAGGAACCCCCCCCAAAAAAGCAAATTTTACCCCCACTTTAACCCCTCATAACTCATCCGTTTGGGACCCAAACTGTACCCCGTTTGTGAACCCAGATTTCACACATGAAAACACCACGCTATAGGGTATTTTTCAAGCCCATTGCACACCATTTTGGCATCCCTAGCACTCCTCATTTGTGCCTCCATGTGGGCCTCGTTTCGCACAAATTCGCTCGTATCTTCACGTCGTGACCTCCGATTAACGATCCGTCTGCACCAGCACAGTTCCCTACACACGTAGGACAATCTTAAGCACATTATTAACACAATAGTCCCTACACAAACTAACACCACTCTAACCCTCCCAACAAAACTTCATCCACACCCGCACTAGGCCCGCACTTGTGGCAGAGACACCCTTGGCAAATCTTGCCCAATTTGCATGCAGCTACGTTCGGGCCAATGCCTCTGAATCCAACGCTCGCTAAATCCACATACAACTCTGCTGCAACCACTGCCCCCAACAATCCTCTACCCCAAATCCCCCCGTGAGATTCAATCACTCCCTTTAACTCCTCCACGCCCCAACATGGCTGGACGCGATTGCAACAATGATGGGGATATCGACCTTGATGCAGAGGCTGACAATTTCTTTAATCAAAGAAATAATAACAATCAAGGCAGACACCCCTTGGGAAAACTAAAACTTCCCAAATATAATGGTAGGGGAGATCTAGCCCAATTCCTCCAGCATTTTGATACTGCATGCCGAGTAGGTGGAGATCAATCCCATGAAATAAGGTGGCTTGGTTTCCCATGGCCTTAACTGATGAAGCGTCTGAATGGTACCTAGACCTTCTAGTGGAAGAGTGTGCCACATGGGACCTACTTCAAATAGAATTTAAGCGATGCTTTCAAATGGAGAGGCTACAAGGTAATCCCGCTCTCCAACTAAGCAAGATCGAACAAGGCCAATGAGAAGATGTATGCACGTACCTGGGTAATATGAAAAGATTAATCACCAAATGTGACCCACGCCCAGATGCAAAGTACCTCATGGCATGGTTCATTGCAGGACAGAAAAAAATTTGAAAGGAGATGAAAAAGATAAGCAGCTATGAAACGTTCAGTGCTACTCATGTAGTAGCCATTGACATTGAGGATGGCATGACCGACTCAGACACTAGCAGTGATGACCACAGATCTAGTACACGAGATAAGCGCTCGAAAAAGGGCAAATCAAAGGCCAAATCAAAACATTAAATGAAGATCGCCTAGAGGCCATGACCATGAAGTTGAAAGAAGACATGATGTAGGCCATGGATTCACAAAAACTTCACTTGTCTCAGCCACCAACTCAGACATATCCATGGCAAGAAAATGTCTGGTGTCCACACTGCATGGCCAATCATACAGCAAATGAGTTCCCGGTCCTAAGAGCCAGGATCACTGCACAAGCAAATCCACCACCAAGATTGTGGTGCCATATCTGCGTCGTTGGCGACGATGATGAAAACAGTTGCATCTTCAACATGAGCAACAACTGCCTCGACCTCAACAATACCAAGTAGCACCCATGCCAGTGTACAAGTAACTGGCACTTGCACAAGCACCCCAAGCTCCAAGGCTAAATCCTATTCCCGTTCGGACACGTCCCACAACTACTCAAGAATCCGAATCCATGACCATATCCAAGAGCACCAAACCGAGCTCCTCAAGCAGTTCCAATACATCAATTACAAGCTAAGGGAGTAGACTCATCATTTGAGTATGAAACAGAGTACCCATTGTACTATGTAGAAGGTGCAGAGGGTCTAATACCAGTTTATGCAAATCAAGTACGTCCCAACACATATCGAGTACCAATCAAGTGCTACACTTGTGGCAAAAATCACCGGATTGCCGAGTGCCCTCATTGTGGTAGCCCTGCTACTTTCCAACCACTCTGCAGAGATTGTGGCATAGGACATCCCTGTATGGATTGTCCCATGAAAAATAAAGGCCCAAAACAAACAGAGGCTAAGCGTGACATCCCAATCGGCATCATTGGGGTGGACCATCAAAGTCTGGGTCCGGCAAGTGTAATATCACAACCTGTAAATGTAATTACATGCCAACAAAAAGAGGCCACCAAGGACCCTAACATTCCAATCCAACCAAAGCGACTTCTTAAAAAGAAAGCACAAGTGCCTCCACCTCCACCAAGCAATGAGCAGCCGAGCTCATCCACATCAACTCTCGAGCCTCAAATAAAAGAAGCTCCATACCCAAATGCAGAGGTGGAGAAGGCTTGTTTTTAGGCACTTCAACAATGGGTATAAAAGGAACAAGCTCAATTTGAAGTTGAGAAACAAGCTCAATTTGAGGCTGAGAAACAAGCTCAAGACCCAATCCATGACGGCCCCACAAAGTATTGATACTATACTCGAGCCTCTGTTCCAACAACAGACTCCACAACATAATGTATTGCCATATCAACTTGAAGGAGCCGCACTCTCTAGCATCCTGAGTTGCCCTGTGTCAATTCCCATCAGAATCCTCCTATGGAATTGTCCCAATCTCTGGGAGAGTTTCAAAGGATGGATGGAACTCACAAATCCCCCTCCACCTATGAACGACATTGAATATATTCCGGTGCGGATGGGTGAGAGAGATGACATATGCAACATTACTATGCCTTTGATCCACAAGACATATAATGAAGTCCAAGCCATAGTGGATGGTGGAGCAGGTGTAAATGTCCTATCAAAGGGAATGGGGTCTCCCACCAATGCAAAAGGCTAATTTCAACATATGCCTTGTCGATGATTTACGGGCTAAACCCTTGGGAATAGTAAATGGCGTGTCCACAAAGATTGCAGGAGTCCACTTTTCCCTTCAATTCATAATCTTGGATTTCCCCAAAAAATCCTATCAAATCTTACTAGGACGTCCTTGGTTATGGGAAGCATTAGTCCTCCATGACTGGGGAACTAATAGACTGACAATCTAGAATTGCGACACCGCAGTCAGGGTGAATGTCCTAGACAGGAGCTATAAAACCAATTGTGCCTAGAGCATTGGATGACACATCTTCAACGACAATCTCAAGCAAATCAGCTCCCTTGCAACAGCATGCCATAGTGAGGATTCATAAAGCAATGTCAATAACTGGATACAAACATTGGCAACCATCGACAACTACCATTCATTAGACCCCATCTTCTCACAGATAGATGCTAAGGCACTACAGGTAGATACTCCACTCACACATGAAGAACCCATCAATCTAGAGATGCCATTCTTTATGGCTGACTCGAGTGGGATAATGAACTTGAAGAAGGTACCCATACCAATGATGACTCAGATTTTCCTTGGGACCTTGAAACAGAGGTTGAGAATGCTGAAATTGAAGATCAAATCTTTGATAATGACTTAGCCATTCTACATGCCCTAATGGCAGTCGAGCTCCCAAAAGTTGAACCTCCAAAGTTGAATAACAACAGAAGATCCCACAAGAAAGCTGAACGAGAAAATCACAGAAAATCCAAGGCCGAGCACTTCAATGAATTCGAATGAGTCCAAACAAGGATCATCAAATTTTACCTTGCAAAGCCAGCTCCCTCAACATCAGAACCACTGACTCTTCAATGGTCCCCTGAGGGAGTGGAAGGAGTATACGTAGCAAATGAACCCTTACTTGGAAACATCTTACCAATGGAAAAGTTACCCCACAGTTCCCAATGTAAGAAGTTTCAGAAATATAATCCACATGTGCGGATGAAGCTCGATCAAGAGACTTCGAAAAAAGAAAGTCAAGAAGAGCCTAACAAATTGGTAGATGCAACTATGCCACCCAGTGCACATGACACATGTCAGGCTAGTTCAACACCATCAAAGGCCGATCTTCGAGAAGTGCCAGAATAATTCAAGAATTATACAAGTGGCAGTGTGCCAATAGCAATGCCAAGACCACTAAGGGAATATGAGGTTCAAGAAACTGAAAGCGTTGGAGAAACTCCAATCTATGAGGGACCAGCAAAAACATGCACAATAAACCTCACCCTTGAAGGGGAGGAAGAAAAACTGGTTTTCATTGGGAAACAGCTTCGACAAGAAGATGAAACCAAACTCAAAGCACTCCTAATGGAATACACTGACTGCCTAGCATGGTCATACAAAGAGATGAAAGGAATTTCACCAGACATGGCAGTACACATGATACGTATAAGGGAAGGTGCTCACCCTAAGGTATATGGACCTTATCGCACAAATCCTAAATATGGCACCATGGTTTATGATGAGCTGGAAAAACTCCTAGATGCCGGATTCATCTACGAGATAAAGTACACTAATTGGGTTTCACCCATTGTCATTGTGCCTATATGCAACAAGAAGCTTAGAATATGCGTAAACTTTAAAAATGTGAATGTCGCCACAATTAGGGATCACTATCCCCTACCCTTAACAGAAACAGTGTTGGAACAGGAGGTAGGCTCTGAAATATATAGCTTCTTGGATGGCTTCAGTTGCTATAACTAAGTGTAAATTGCTCCTAAAGACCAATCAAAAGCAACATTTGCTACAGAATAGGGTATTTTTGCATATAGAGTCGTGCCATTCAGCCTTTATAATGCCTCGGCCATATTCCAGTGAGTCATGTTCGCAACTTTCAAGTCATTTTTGAATAAGTTTTTACAAGTGTTCTTGTATGATTTGTGCATCCATTCAAACAAACAAGACCACTTCAAACTCACTTCAAATGTCTTGAAGCAATACTAATCAAAATGCAGGGAGTATGGCATCTCCCTAAATCCAACAAAATGCCAGTTCATGGTCACCCACGGAGTTGTTTTGGGACACATCATCTCTCAACATGGGATTGCAACTGACATGGACAAAATCAAAATCATCATTGGAATTGCCTCCTATGAATTCCAAAGGTGTACAGGTCTTTATGGGACATGTCGGCTATTATAGAAGATTTATATTGCGGTATGCCATGATAGCTAGACCACTTTACAAATTATTAGTGGAATTCTTATGGACCGAAGAGTGCGACCAAGCGTTTGAGCTTTTAAAGTGGCGCCTAATCACAACACCCATCTTTATATCTCCCAATTGCGATATTGATTTTCATGTTCATACTAATGGATTGAAGTATGCAATTGGGAGTGTGCTTTGTCCATCTGGTGAACATAAGAAAGACTACCCATTCCACTTCACCAGTCGACAACTCAATGATGCAGAGATCAACTATACCACCACAGAAAGAGAAGCCCTAGCAATGGTGTATAGTGTAAAGAAATTAGGCGCTATCTACTAGCAAATGATTTAGTCTTCTACACGACCATCAAGCATTGCTTTATCTTGTGAACCGTCCATGTACAACAAGAATAATAACCAGATGGCTCCTCTTGCTTCAAGAATTCAACTTCAAAATAGTGGTCCGCAAAGGTGCCCAACACTACATTGCCGATCACATGTCTCGTGTCAAGTCGGGAGAAGAAGCCACTGGAGTAGAAGACGACTTACCAGATGCCACACTATTTCAAATAGATGTTGTTCCAGAGTGGTGTGGAGATATCATTGGGTACTTGATGGCAGGAAGACCACCCCTTGACATGAAAGCAGTAGATGCCAAAAATTTGATTCTAAAGGCTGCACCCTGTCAACTCACTGCAAGACAACTGTACAAGATGGGCAAGGACTAGATATTAAGAAGATGTGTAATGCCTGATGAGATCATGCCAATCCTAAGTCAACTCCATGAAGGCATTGCAGGAGGACACTTCGAAGGGGAAGCCATAGTAAAAAAAGTTCTCCTCGCAGGCTATTGGTGGCCAACACTGTGGGCAGATGCCTATGAATATGTAAAAGGCTGTGATGTATGCCAACGGACTACTAAACCACAACACAAAGACTTCAATCCCCTAACAACAGTTGTTGCACAAAAACCATTTGAAAAATGGGGGATTGACTATGTGGGTCCCATACATCTAGCAGCAAAAGGAACACAGGCACGCTACATCATTGTGGCCACTGATTACTTTACAAAATGGGTTGAAGCTAAATAATTAAGAAAGGCAGATGCTAGAAGCATAGCAAGATTCTTATACGAAAATGTGATCACCCGATTCGGATGCCCCATTGAAATTGTGTTGTATAGAGGCACATATTTTGTCAATGAGGTAATCCAAGAACTCTTATCTGGCTTCATGGTAATCCATAGAAAAAGCACACCCTACTACCCCCAAGGGAATGGACAGGCCGAATCCACTAACAAAATAATATGCATTATCCTCACCAAGGTAGTAGAATCATAGCATTCGGATTGGGTAGAGAAATTGAATGCAGCCTTATGGGCATATAGAACCACACTCAAGGTTAGTACAGGGAACACGCCTTTTCAATTGGTGTACGGCCTTGAAGCTGCGGTGCCACTAGAATTTGTAATACCAAGTCTACGCATAGTAGTATAGGAACACATGGGAGACCATGAATCCTTGAAAGAAAGGCTCTATCAGTTGGAGAAGCATACAAAGACAAGACTAGTTGCCTACCATGCCATGACAACAGAAAAACGCAGAAGAAAGGCATGGTTTGACAAAAATCTGAAAGCTAAAGACATCAAGGAGGGAAACTTAGTCCTGTTATACAATGCCAAAGTACACAAGGGGAAACTAAAGTATCTAGGTCAAGGACCCTACTGAGTATGAAAGATGAATCCCATCAGAGCTGTGCTGCTAGAAACATTGGATGGAGTCCAATTCAACACAACAACAAACGGGAGCCAACTGAAGCGCTACTACATCAACACGCAAGCCATCCCCGACAAAAACGAAGATTTGGGAAACCAAGTCTTCCTTATTTAGGATTAGATTTTATCACGAGCACTCACTTGCATATGTACGTCTTTGCACATATAGGTAGCATCAATCGATTTTAACCTAGGGCTCAGAAGTGATGCCTGAGTTCTAGTTGCCCTATGAAAATCCCAGTAACAAAAAACATATAGTTAGTCCCTACCTAGCTACTAGGTCACGTGCACTCACATGCTTTCACTTAGACACATAGATGATTGCATTAACAATTGTACCACACACTTTCATTCCACATTCTCAATAAAAATAAGATCTCTCACACACACACAGAAAGGTCATACCGGCATGCCAATCAATCTAATGATCAATGATACACCACATGCACATGGATGCAGGTTCAGAAAAGATGTCACCACTAAAGAGAATGCACAGAAAAAGCCCACTGCCTCAACCACGAGACCCCCTCCAAAGTTTGCAGCCATCTACATTCTCTCAACCACGGCGACCACATGCATTTGTGGTCCAAAGTGATAGGTCGGAAGAGGATTCAGTGCATGACCAAGAAGAACAAATTTCACCCCAGTCACCACCAGCCTACATAGCCATTGACGGGGCCCAGTCACTGGAACTTGTATGGCCACCCACATCAACTTATGCTCTTTCCCAGAAAGCAACATCTTACTTAGAGCAAAGGGGTCTAGGCAGGTTGCATGAGATCCTAAAATCCTTGGAGGACAGTCCTACAATGACCACATACATCAAGGAATTTCTCCATTCTTACCACTCCAGCATGCAAAGGTTGGCAAGTATGGTACAATCATTGTACATCAGAGCCCACTCAACATTATCCTCGACAGTACAGTCATTCAAAGGGCTTTCTCACTACCAACACAAGGTGCCAAATACCCTAAACGGCCTGCCGATGCAAGGTTTCTTGAAGTATAGTCTCTCCTCACCAAGGGCACACTGATCCATATGGACGGCATATTGCTTCACACAATCCTTAACCATCGCCTCAAGAAAGCAGCATAATTCCTATCCACAATCTTGGAGGTTAAGTGCGGCAAGAATAGATCCCTTCCACTCTGCACATTTGTTTTGCTGAGTAGGCAGCTAAAACAAGATTGGGTCCAGCACTTAGTCATCTTCTTTACAAAGAAACTTGATGGTTCTTCAGGCCAAAAATGTAAAATTCCACACTTATTGTCTATAATCATAAAAAAAGAACTACAAGAAAGACAAATGACTCTGCCCTAGTCACCAAAACCAATTGAGGAGTTGGACATACCCTTCTCACCAGTATGGGAGCCATCACCAACTTCTCCTACTATCACATTGATAAGTGGAAATGCCTTAGAAGAAATACCTATTCTGGAGGTCGAGATTGAGGAATTGCCCCATGAGATGCAACATCTCGGTGCACAACTGCAACCAATATATCTCCAACAACGGCAGCTACCAAAGCCATATGGCAAGATCGACACCAAAACCTAAGGAAAGATTGGCACTAGAACCCAAAGCTACATCATCATTAGAACCGCCCATCGACGCCATGCCAGTCGATGAGCTACAAGGGGAGCTAGTGCTAGATCAACAGTATGACTATTGTACACAAGGCACTGCAATACCATTGGAACAACCTCCCCCAAGTACTATAGAATCATCAGGCTGGCTACATGGGCACCACTTGTATCAGTAGTATCGCTAGACCTCATCACCGTCTGTCATTCTCCAATGTCAAGCTAGCCAAATGATCCAAATGTCATAACTATTCACCAGCTTGGCCAAGGAAGAATATGCAAGAGAATTGGATAGACTGACTGCATTAGAAATCGAAGACCAATTCCAAGCAATTGCCATAGAGGTTAAGGCACTTCGGGCGCAGATAGATGAGAAGGAGTTAGAAGAAGTGCGCATGAACCAAGCTCTCTAAGCTCAAGAGAAGGCAGTGAGGGATGTGACCTCCAACCTCCACCAAAGTCAAACACATCTGACAGCATCAGTATAAGCAACGGAAATCCTACAGACCTACTATAACTATTTAACATCCGTACATGCTCAACAGATGGAGGTAGTGGCACAAGCTTGACTCACTCTAATTCACAAAGAAGAAGAGCTCCAGGATTGCAAAGACAAGCTTGAAGACATGAAACAATCTTTGGCAGTACGTGCCTTCAGCATTGACGAGCTTACAAGGGAATGCAAAATCTTAAAAGGCCAACTTGCTACCGCTCAAGAGGCCAGCACTTCACAAGAACAAGTCTTGGACCAATGGTCCAATACCACTGAAGACATTCCTCAACAAGCAAAGGTCACCTTGCAAATGAGAAAGCTTAAGGAGGCATATACAATCATCTATCATCAATACAAAGAAAAAATGAATGAGATGCACTCCCAAAAGATAATCATCTCTAAGCTTGAACTCCAATTTCTAGTGCACAACAATGAGGCATTGGAAGACAACACCAATGAAGCCCCACTACAATGCACAACGGTGGTGTACCAAGAGCTTGTGGCTGCTCTACAAGTGGAAGATCACCTCAACGCATGCGTGCTTATCCAATGGAACCAACTCCAAATCAGGATCATATCTGCTCATCCAACAATCAAATGGGAACGTTCCATCGGGACTAAAACCCTGCGCATAATTTGCCAAGACTTGTCCGAAGATGAGAAAAATATATTTTGCCTATCTACACATGCCGGGTTTATAGCACTCAGGATGGATGCTTTCATTGCATATGTATGTCTCATGGGTAGTCCTCCCCTTAGGGTTGTTGTAGGTTTGTTGCCATTGCTACAAAGGCCCTCACTATTATTTGCAAGGCACGAAATAACCGACATCCCACCCATGCAGCTGATGATCCCATCGCACCAACAAAAAGAACTGTCGGAAGATGACAGGGCCTATCTCACATCTAACTTCCCATATCTAACCACTCTTTTATCCAACATCATAACCTCACTTACCCTTGCTGCTACGACCCTCTTAACCGTCCCCGAGCTCCTCCATCCTAACATCTAGTCCCTCCATCATTTCTTTGCTCATGCCTCTCACCATTTTCAACTAACCCAATAGTCACAAACTTACGAGCCCCTCACACCTAGCTTCTTCCCCTCCCTTTCTAATCCTACCCTTGAGGATTACCAAGCTTCTCAAACCTTTTGCCTAGTTCTTCCCCCCCTCCCCTCTGCTCCCCCTTCTGCAACTAACACTCTTCCATATTTCTCCCCCATGTCCCCAGATTCTCTCGCTGCCCCATCATCACCTCCGACACTACTTGTGCTTCCATCAGTAGAAAATGACATAGTATTTGATTTTGAATATCAAGATCCGGATAATCCAATTCGTACTCCCATGCCAAGTTCCAATGATGGGTATGATTTTGATGAGATACCACTTCCCAATAACCCCATCAAGGAATTTTGGAGCAAATATCCTGATATGAAAACTCGAGGTGGATGGAACCTGGACAATGGACACTGGACAACTTTCCTACCAACAAATGCTATAACACTTGGTATTCACCACATCACTTTCATGGGACTCTTTCATGTATATACACATACATAGGATTTGGATTGCCGATTTTGTTGGTTCAAGTGATTAACATTGCATTAGTCCGAATATTGTTGTGGTACATGACCTCGATAGACTGGAGTGCTAGCTAACGAGCACAAGGATTGGTCATGGGTGATGCACATTCACCACCCATTCTTATAGTGCCTCCTATCTAGGTAATGTTTCCTAGTATCCACCAAGATTCCCTTGGATGGCAAAAAGCCATGTAGGTGCTTTTGTACTATCTGTTTTCAAAAACACTAGTCCATACTAGTTTAAGAGGTAACCCAACAGGGTATATGCATTATGCTTATGACCTTTCTATGCTTGATGGAGCTCCTAGTAGCTAGAAGACATATACAAATATATTAGCACCTGAGTGCCCTAGTTGGTATATAGAAATACCTATATCGATGCTGGGTAGAGTGAGGTCGGCAATCTGGGAGGAGCACCAGACCAGATGTAGATTCAATGAGCAACCTCCCAGCATTTGAAGCTTCTCAGTGGTGTAGATGGAGATGAAACCTAGTGTTACACTCTCTACACACATGTTGGAGACGTTACCTATGTGCAGGTCACACCGACTGATGGTTCTTTGGTAGTGGGTTCTCCACATAAGAATTGGTGGTTTGGCTTCTCATTGTGGGTCATTTTTAGCACAATGAAGAGATTATCTTCACCAATAACCTTCGTTGCTCTCTAGGGAAATAGGACTATGCGTAAACCTTTGCCTCCTATTAGAATGGAGGAATGCGAGTAGAGTCACGCTCTTTCTACTTGGCCTTATATGAGCACATAGGGGACGATCCCCTGAAATTCGATACACAATTTCCTTGCCTATGTAGCGTTGAACCTTTGATATCAGTTATTTCAATGCTAAGGGGAGGCTACTTACTAAAATTGTTGGCTATACGTGGACACTAAGTATGGCTAAATGAATCGGCGGGCAGTTTATTGATTTGTTGCATGGAACAATGCCTTCCTAGGATTTAATAGAAAGATTGTTGTTGGCCTACTAACTATCCTACTCATTGAAAAACATTATATATTACCTACAGAATGTGGCATAGTTGGTGGGAGCATCAAAAATGTGCATGAAAAGGAATAATAGCTTATAGTTACAATTTTGCTAATAGTTAATACTGGTAGTTAGTAATATGATTGGGTACTTTGGAGATACATTAGCTAGGAGAAATTATGATCTATGAGGAAAAACAAGTTATGATTGCAACGTGAAAGTGTTAGTACACTTCAACAAGTTAGTCAATAAAATAGGACCGATGTATTGTGTTTGGGGATTAAGTCACCATGGTAGATCATGCATCCAACCATGTGATATGTGATGTTCTCCTCTTTCAAATCCTTGGGCACTTGTTTGAAGTGTGGAAGATTGGTCTTCTTTTGATCCATCCCATCAATGATGATGGTTATGTACTTATCAGGCTGTTGATAGCTCTTCTTGTAATGCTTCTCTAACTTCTCTCTGTCTAGAGCTTGTGTTTCTCGATGCATTTGCAACTTTGCAATTGCTTCTTCTAAAAACATAGAAAACGATTAGATGTTGCAAGAAAATGATTTTTGTCAAAAAGAAGAACATTTCATGGCATCATTACACACACGTCTCTCTTGTCCTTGAATTCTAGTATGCAAGGCCTTCAAGTCTATGCATGTGGGACACACACCAAAGCGACAAAGATTTAATATCTTCACGTTGTTGAATTCATTCTTCCAAATCCTACAAAAATGCTGGTATGTCACGTACTCGTCACCTGCAGTAACCATGGCATCCTTATATATGAAATGGATCTCATGCTTGGAGAAATCATCCGATAAGTGCAACTGGTCACTATTTGGAAGAGCCTCACAATGTTTTTGCACAAAGTCTTGCAACCGTGAGCATACCATATCCATGTGGTCCAGGCACTCTCGTTTGTCATGCTGTACAAATGTAGGGTTCTTTATAGAGGTGGGCCTGTAATCTTTTTTGCCTTTCATAGTGTGACATGAAGTTGGGGGTACTTCCTGCTGCTTTCGAACTGACAACCACAAATATTTATCATTGAGAATGGGACATTAGAAAAAAGCTTTTATGCCAAGATACCACACCATACTTTCCTCCCTTAGATGAGAATGAAGATGGTAACATCCCAAGTGATGTTGTAATCAAGCATAGGGAGAAGGAAAGGATTAGCAGAGGCCATAATCTCAGCAAGCCGATCTGTGCCAAAGAGAAGAGCAATACGTTGTTGAAAGAAGATCTTGCGGCTCAACATGACATGAACTAATATATATCGAGGAGTTTGAAGGGGCTGATTAGGTCGGATGGGTAGATTCCGAGGAAACATTGCACCTCCTTCATAGACACCTTTACACTTAGCTCAAAACACTCTACAAACTATCATTAGACACAAAGGCCTATAACTTTTAGTAGAGACATGATATCCAAGATTCAAGCATACAAAGAGATGCGTCTTGATATGGGCTTCGTGGTGATATAATTTCATTGAAAACAGACAAACGGTTGAAGAGATATGGACAGTTTACTGGAAGGGGGTAAAAACTGTCATGAAAATAGACTGTCAAACACAGAGACTCATAACATTTTGCAGCAGTATTTGATTCAAGATCTAAGTACATAGAGACATGCATCTTAAAGAGAGCTTCGTGCTGATATATGTTTCGTACGAAACAGAGAAGTGGCCAAAAAGTTATGGATAGTTTACTAGATGGGGGTAAAAACTGTCATGAAAACAGACTATCAAACACAGAGACTCATAACTTTTTGCACCACTATCTGATTCAAGATCTGATCACACAGAAACATGCGCCTTGAAGAGAGCTTTGTGCTGATATAAATTTCATTACAATCGGACTATCGAGCAGAAAGTTATGAGAAAAACACTAACAGGGGGTCAAACTGTCATGAAAACTACCCTCCACCCAGGCTAATTTCGCCTGAGCAGGATGCTCCCTCAAGACTCCACCTTCATCAACGATCCACCCCTCATAGAGTTCGCCTAGAAGAGGGGAAGAAGTTTGCCTGGTGGCTCGGGAAACAAATGGACCATGTATGCACAGTGAGCGGCCGAATAGAAAAGAGGGTGGGCAGTCAGGCTTGCAAAGAGCCCCTATTGGTTGCTCCCCTTACACTAGGGACCACCCAAACCATCCCCCCCCTCTTAACCCATGTTTGACCCTCCTACCAGGTGCACCTCCCCCACATGAGCCCAAAACTGCCTTCAATGGGATGGTAGGGCCCTTCTGGCAAACTTTTCTTCTCCCCTCCCTCTTTTTAGGGCCTCTGCCCCCCATTGTTCTGGTCCAGCTTGCCAAATCACTCCATTTGAAGCAAATCCCATGCATTTTCCCTCCTCCCCCTCTTTCTATGCTCCCACCTGCTCTAGCCTGCTTGCTGTAGCTCCTCTCTCTCTCTCTCTCTCTCTCTCTCTCTCTTGTGTCTCTGTTGGAGCTGCTCTGTCCCTCTCCTTCTCCCTCTTCCATGCCTCTGTTGCTATTGCTCTGTCCCTCTCCTTCTCCCTATTTTGTGCCTCTGTTGGAGCTGCTCTGTCCCTCTCCTATGCCTTTGTTGCTGCTACTATGTCCCTCTCCTTCTCCCTCTTTTGTGCCTCTATTGGGGCTGCATTGCCCTATGTAGGAGTCCCATTCTTGCTATTGCAACCTCTGCAAGCATGGTGAGGAGCAACGCTACAAGACCACGCAATGCTGTGACCTGTTGTGTCTTCCACAACACCAGAAATGCATTGGATGAGTGGATCCCTTGCACCTATAGCTTAAATCACTGGATAGTGATGAAAGGATCGGCCAAAGGTCCGCATAAGCTTCCCAAGAGCAAGAGAGGTGAATCTTGCATGAGTGGAAGGGGCGCATCTTGAAGTTCAAATTTGCGAAGAAAGGATGGCTTGCAAAAGTGTAACATGTTTACATGGGAAAAGATATGCGGCTTCCTCCATCATTCAATCAATCTAGGATACCATCACACTGTGAGCCTTTCTATCTATGTACCTTTTTCACCTATAAGTGTAATGAGTCCATTTGGAAATTTTGTGTTTGGTTTCTAAGAGCTCTTATTCATGGTGGCAGATGTTTTTCCTTCGAAC